>NC_056573.1:2174582-2433377 GCF_018340385.1 Cyprinus carpio
TATCTGTCTATCTGTCTGTCCTGTCTGTCTGTCTGTCTATTATTCTATCTATATATCGATCTCTATCGATCTATAATATCTATCTATGTATCTATCTATCTATCTCTGGTATCTATCTATCTATCTACCTGGCAATGTTATTTGTTATAAATGTTTTCATATGTCCAAAAAAAAAACACAAAAAGACCAATAAAAAAACACATATAGATACCAAAAACAAATTAAATCCATTAATCAAAAAAAAAAAAGGCCATCAAACACCAGGATCGTGTCCGAGAGGCAGCGCACCACCAACAAAAACTGGAATCGTGTCCGAGAGGCAGCCGAGCCTCTCATCAAAAGCCCATCTGATAATTTTCCACAAGATCTTCTTCCTGTCAGGATGTTATGATTCTCAGAGCGTTCGCGTGGCCAGTGATAAATGGCGACTTTCACTACTGTCCCCACCGCCACATGTGTGATGTCATACTCCCATCATGCCCTGCATCTGTCCACAAGGGAATCCAGGGACTTTCAGAGAGTGGGACTGAAATATTTCAGTCTGCACATATGCATAGTTTAATTATGGGACTGGATGGTTGAATTTCAGCCTAAAAATGGTTCAGGGAGGATGATGTGCGATTATTCATTTTCACAATGTTGAGCTTTGAAGCTATTTGATGACGAGCCCGCCTTGCTTCAAAACACTCGGGCGTTGACTGACAGTTCATTTCATGTTGTGCTTGTCTTTACGTTTCATTGGAGGACAATCATTTAGAAAATGGCTACTCACAAGAATAATCCTGAAAAACGTGTGATTCCATGTCTAGCGTAGCGTATTTAACGTTAGTAATTCACTTGGATTTAATAATTGTTTTCGTCAAATAGTTGAGAGAAAGCCACAGTGGAAGGCCGGATTGGTTTTTTTGGCAGGGCTTAGAGTTTTCCTCAGCAATAGTCGTTCCCACAAACGCATTAAATCAACAAGCTGGGGTGCATTGTTTTGTTTTCACAGTATATATCTCACCCTCCACTTTGTATTGGATGATTGGTTTTAGATTTCCTGCCTAGTAATGGAAGCCACTGCAGGAATGTATTAGCAGTGGCCGCAGTACATGCTCACCCCTCATGACACGCAAAAAACATACCAGCAGAGACCCATGAGGAACGTGTACATGTTATGTCATTTGAACGCCAAAATCGTTCTTATCCCAAACAGTTTTTGAATCAATGCTATACACACAGGAATGTTGTAGCTCCTGATGAACCCTAAAGGTGCGGTCACATTAAAACTTGAACTTTCTGAACTTGAAAATCTGTGTTGGAAAATCTTTCGCCCTCATATGAAATTCCAAATTTTATTGATTCCTATTGAAATTACTGGGTTATGTCACCAAATAAATAAATAATCACTAAACATTGCTAAATGTGACTGCACCTTAAGAATGGGTCTGGAGAAACCAGAAAAACAAAAAAGTTGGACTTATTTAAGTTTCATTTTAAGCAAACATTTGCTTACAAACATGTGAAATATGTAATGTATAGCAGGCTTATTGGTGTTAGCTAAAACTATAATCATATAAAAAAAAAATAATAATAATTACTTTAAATGAACAATTATCGTTCACTAAATTTAAAAAATGTTTTAATTTAGTTAGTTGCCAAGGCAATATTTCAAATTTTCTGTACTAAAATAACTAAAACTAAATAAACTAAAAATAAAAACTAAAATGTAACAAAATGTGTGCGTGTGTGTATGTGTGTGTGTGTGTGTGTGTGTGTGTGTGTGTGTGTGTGTGTGTGTGTGTGTGTGTTATAAACTAATAAAATGACAGAACAAAAAATTACTAAAATTAAAAGGAAACAGAAAATATTTAAAAAAAAAAAAATACATATATATCAAAATAAACTTAGAATGATAAGAATTTAAAATAATAATAAAAAAATCAAAATAATGAAAAAAAAAGCAAGGGTATAAAGAGTATATCAACGATACATAACACTGATGTAGAGAAATAAATTAGACTGAACTACAGAAGACTGATGAAAAGTGAGTGTTTTGTGTTGCTATGCGGTTGCTAGGTGGGTTCTTACTGTCTCAAGTCTCTATAGACATGGCTCAGGTTCTCTTCAATCAATGGAAGTGTGTTTTACTCATTAAAATCCCCATTAGGCAAAAATAGGCTAATGTCTGTTAAAGCAAGATTTTCGTTCTATTTTATAATATAGTTAAGTTGTCATCTAATACCATGACATTCAAAAATTGTAAGCATGGTTAAGTGTGAAATACTGTTTGTGAGCGCTGTAAAAGTTTAGCTATTAGAGAGTGTGTTTTGAGCTGCTTTAGCTGGAGTGTGTTAGAACACACACTGGAGTGAGTGAGTGAGTGACTGTGTGTGTGTGAGAGTGAATTTCCTCTGCCGTTTATCTCCAGTGTTGGTGGCAGCTGAGATTTCTGGCCTGTGATGTTTCCCCTGCAGCCATTGTTCTGCTGGTGGGAGGGACCCTCGCGCTGACGGACAGCTCTGCTGATCGGCCTCGGTTTCCTGCACAGACCCAGACTGCTCGTGCTGTTTGACTTATACCTCTCTTATCACTCCTGACACTCACACACACACACACACGGGGAGGAGAGGAAGGAAAAGGGAACTACTACTTGTCTCAAAGAGCTGTTTGAGAAGTCGAAGCAAATGAGGCAGAGAACATATGCGACTTAGTTTGACCATTTACTCATACAGTCAATACAAGAACATATTTAGAAAAAAATACAAGATAGATAGATAGATAGATAGATAGATAGATAGATAGATAGATAGATAGATAGATGTGTTTTGCATTTGTAGGTCAGTATATACATGTGTTTGTTACATTGTAATTACATTATTATTACTATTTAACCACATGCAATAAACTTGTGTGCAATTTTATATGACTTTATTTGACATTGTTACAGTGTCATTATACAAATAAGTACTTAGTAACATTGTTTTACCATATGTAGTTACTACAGGGTTAGGATTGGGGTTTGGTTTGGGGTTAGTTGCTTGTAATTATGCATAATTTACTGTTATTACAGTTTGAACTGGACTATGGTGGCCTAGTGGCAAAAAAAAAGAAAAGAAAAAAAAGGTTGGCATAGAAGCATGGTCTTCTGAAGCCGTACAATTGCTTGCAGATTGATATGTATGTCAGAATTGATACAAAACTTTCCACTTAACCTCTTAAATCTAAAGATGCATTAGTGTTATTGGTTTATTAATGTGCACAAATCTCTTGACTGATCATGGCATGACTTGTTTGAATGTTTTGAAATGAAAGAAAGCACTGAGATTTTGCTTTATTAGCTTCTGAAACACCTGAAATTATTTTTATGGTACTTAATGTTGAATTCAGAGTTTGGAACTATATTGATTTTATTTTATTTTTTTGGTCGATAAATTCCTTTGACCAAATGTTTGTAGCATTATGAGTGTTTCTGCGTTCGGGTGTACAGGAGGGAGAGGGTGAGATCACACTTTCTTAAGCAGCCGCTGGCTCCCTGTTTGGGCACGACAAGACACAAGATTCTAGCTGATGATAAGATAAGTATGTTTCAGCAGAGGCCGCTGCAAAGGAAATGCCTATCTGATGGGATTTTCACTTCTTATTTTGAATGGAAGGAAAGCACAAGCAAAAGAAGGTTTACTTTGGCAGCCTTGTAAACAACAAAGAAACAAAAAATTGATACTTTGGAACAACGACTGCTAAACTATAGTTGCTCTAGGACTGTGGTGTTGTTCAGATAACATTTTCTTGATCTCTTGTATGTTTCCAATTCGTTTTAATAAATCTGATATTTTGGATGAATTGGCTTCTGTGCACAAGTGATTGTGTAAAATATGTATCTAAATGCTGTTGTTTCTCATTGCCGAAGTTATTAAAAAATAAAATAAAAAAAAGCTTGTTTCTGGTTTTCTCAGTTGCATTATATATTTATCGGTTCAAGAAATCATTGCAAATTGGCTTGATTCCAAAAAAATGGTTTGAATGCATTGGTTTGATTTTGTTTACTACTTCAAAAGGGTAGCTTTCTGTGGTTTGACCTCTTTGTGATTCTTTAAAACTGCACATTTCCTTCATTTTTAGATAATGGACTGAAGAACAGGAAAGGACATGAGTGATGCAATGCGGTTGTGAAATGACAGCTTTTTGGGTGTTAAAATAAACAATCAAAACTCACACCCTCCCCTCTCTTTTCTCTCTTTCCTTTCTTTCCCTCTCAGTGTTTCCCCCCTTTCGCCTTGTTTGTGAAGGTTGTCTTCTTGAGTCGCGTGACCTCTGGCCCTTGGCCGCCGCTCACATGTTCGCAGTGAAACCTCTTGATTGGATAATGCCAGTCTTCATGAAATGAGGTGAGGAAACTTTTGCTAACTCTTGGCCTCGAGGAACGTTGTTCCTGTGTGGGTTGATCAGAGCTGTGCCAGCCAAACGTACAGCCAAAAAAGACAGCTGAAAGTATTTCCTATGTATTTCACTTTGACATGACTTTATCTGGTTTCTTTGGTATTTATTTAACTTGCGTCATTCCAGTTCTAGCACACACAAAAATAGATCGCGTTTAATGCAGGTTTGTTTAAAACATTTAAAAATAGCTTGAGGGACTTCTCGGGAAGTTTGCAAGGTACTGATCTGATAAATCTGATATATATATAGTGCATAGTGTGATAAAACATAACATAACATAAATTAATATAAATTCCTATGTGTCCTTTTTACAGAAATGTAATTATCCGGTTTCTCTGTACAGTGTAATGATTGCAAACAGACAAGAGGACCACTTTATATTAGTTGCTTTTAACTATATACGATTATTTATAATAATAATAAATAAATAAACAAACAAACAAACATTTGATACAATGTTCTTTTAATCATATGCCTAAATATACTTTACACTTAAAACAGCACATTTATTTCCTAAATGTTTAAATCAAATTGTGGAGTTCAGATATATTTGACCAGCTAATTAAAAGCACAGTATAAGTAATAAGGTAAAACTTTACAATAGTTTTGTGTTTGTTTGTTTGTTTGTTTGTTTTAGTTAACATTAGTTAACATGAACTAACAATAAACAATACTTCATTATACAAAAGCATTTATTAATTGTAGTTCCTTTCTACATTTACTAATACATTTAAGATCAAAAGATAATAACATGAACTAGCATGAATATTTATTAAACATTAAAAACTACCTTAATAAATATATTGCTCGTTATTAGTTAATGTTAAACTAATGTTAAACAATTAGACCTGTTACAGTATTAATAATACAATTACTACATGCAAAAATGCACGAGACATTTTAACTGAATTTTGGATCTGTTAAATTAAGATCAGATTCATTACAAAGGGCAAAAATTGATGTTGATATAATTAACTTTGAAGTCATTGTTCTCTGTTTCAGTATTTGTGTAGTTATTGCATTTTGATTTTTTAGGTCAGTACACTTGTTACATTGTAATTACATTGTTAGTACTACTGAACAACTTGAAATTATATTGTGAAGCAGATTGCTAAATATAAAAATAAATAAAAAAACTGTCTGCATTGATTCTATTCTTATGACATCTATATCAACATATGTTTAACATGGATATAAAATATGTGGACATAATGTAAAGTGTTACATAGACGTTCTCTGTGCTCAGCCTGATGAATGTACAGTAAGCTGCAGACGCTGAAGGAGCTGCACAATGCCAGAAGATAATCAGACAGCTCCTCTGTAGAGCACTTCTCAAGGCAAGATGTGCTGTTTATTTTTCTTGGCGGTGGAAGCGCTTTGGCAGTGTGGTGTCGAAGACCACTCCAGTCACTTTAAAAACGCTGCGGGTCAAGGTCAGAGTGCTTAAGTGTAGCAATTGTGCTCTATGACAGACTTGAAGAGGCATAATTGTACGATAGTCAACCTTCGATTGTGAAAGCGATAACCAAATAGCAAAGAAAACAAATGGATTTTAAAACATGCACACTCACAGAAGAACATGAACTTTGCTTGTCCTAACAGGCTGTGATGTATGTGACTCGCTAGTATGGATGAGCTAGTGTACTGTACTTCTAGTTGGAGCTGCATTATTCACGATGTTACTTTCACTTTGAGGTTATTAGGTTTTCCAACACTTCAAAACGTACTACAGCCCATTTCACGTCCACTTCATTTGACTCACACCCCCCTCCCTCCCATCCTGACATGGTCCCAAAAGTGTAAGGTCATTATTAAAATTGTGCATCAATTAAGATAAGGAAAAATGACTTTCTCTGTCTGGCCTTTGAAGTCGGTGGTTTTCCCCTACGCTGCTGTTTCAGAGCAGACGCTGAAGAGGGGGTCGAGCCACGCTTGGCATTGACTTTGATCTTGTAGTCAGGCGGAGAGTTTTTTCTTTGTATGATGAAACTTACCTTCAGAAACTCTCTGCCATGAAGACAACACCTCATGGATTAATGCCGTTTTTGAGAATCCTGCTGGGTTTTCTGTTGATGTGGGCATCACATGATCCCAGCAGTATTTGTGAGACTGACACAGTTTATCATTTTCTGTTTCTGTCAAACAATATGTAATTTTCGGAAGTCTTTTTGACAATCTGTTTATAGGTTATAGATGATTGTGCTATTAATTTAGCAACCTTAGGATTACTGGAAAGTGGGCAAAATTATATTATTATCTGCAAAATTATATTAGATTGCTACCTAACTTCTTAACATTTCAAAGTCAAACTTCCAGTATATAACACTAAAAGTGTGTTCAACTTTATTTTTATTACATTGTTTGTTTTGTGGCTGTTCAGAAATTAAATGTCCAGTGAGTTGCATTAAAGAGTGTTCAGTTTTGTCTGAAATCAAATGAACATGAATCTGGCAGCCTTTTATAACGTTTGCTGTTATGCAGTACGCAAATGAAATATCCGGTGAGTGGCACAAAAATGTTAATGCTCTAAATTATTATGCCACATACACTGAACACTGAACCATATCCATTAATTTTAAATATTAAACCATGACATTTTAGCTTGATTCTACATTTTTTTTAAACTCTTTTATTAAGTTTTGTGACTCTTGTTTCACCAGAACTCTCTATCTGACTGCTCTGCAGCACTGCTTTACCAGGTGCGCTACTGAGCAAGTTATTACTACATTAGAAAAGCCATACATATGGAGCTGGTTATGTGATGCAAACATAAAAATGCATTAGAATACAAATCATGCACCATGGCAAAACTCTTCTGAGGTCATAACAGAGTATTGTGCAAGCGACAGCATGAAATTACATCTTTATTAATCAATAATCTGCCTCGAAAAAAACAATTTGTGCGAAACAGAATAAACGTTGTTGATGTTTTACTGAAACTAATGTTCATTTCAGCTTGAAACTGCAGTGAATTTTATTGGAATGTTTTTGGAGTTTTGCAATAATTTTTAGATAGAGGCACGTTTTTTCCACTGACCTGGTTATGACGTCATCATCTCTGTTGGAGTGCATTAAGAAAAAGTGGGTATGTGTGCAAGATAAAATGCTTTGTTTAAAATGTGTTTTTTTTGTGTGTTGTGCAAGACAATTACCAACAGGACTTCCCTTTCAAAATCTGACCTCTTGTAAAGTCCCTGTGTAATTGACACGCTGCTCAAGAGAACAAAAATGTAAGACTAGTCTGCAACTTTTGTCAGCTTCATATGTGTGCATGATTGTGGTCTGTCCAGGGTCAAAGCCAGCTTTTAACAACAAGCATGAATTTAAATATAGAAGCCAAAACTGACATTTATTTCACACTTGTCCTTTATGCAACCATGAACAAATTATAATAATAATAATAATAATTTGTTTCCATCTATCCAAACTATCACACACACAATGACTTTAATATTTTGACATGATGTCTTCCACACTCGGCCAAGAAAAGGAAACCAAACTTAATGGTAGCATGTAAACAAGAACTCTACCTAACCAGGTCAAACAAATGAGCTGTTGACAGGGTCTTTCTGAACTGTGTGTGTGTGTGAGAGAGAGAGAGAGAGAGAGAGAGTATGCTTTTGATTTTCTGTGGAGTTTCAGAGAGCAAGAAAGAAGGACAAAAGAGAAACGTGAATGTTTGCCATACCTCACTAACATCAGTGAGGGACTATCAAGTGTCCATTTCGGCTTTTGACCGTCGCCATTGGCATATTACTATTAATCTGCATTTCTCTTAGATTTGCCTTCCATCTCTTACCTGTAACTTAAGCCAGTATTTTGTGCAGTACACATTATAAAAAGTATCATTTTAGTGAACTCTGCCAAATGTTTCAATTGAACAGATTTAATTTAAGCATTTCTCCCGGACCTCCCCCACCATGTCTCCTCTGTGTGTGTGAGAGCACTTTCAGTGAGGTCGCTTGAATTTGATAAAACAGGACATACTTTTGGTTTTGTCTGAGGTTACTGCTGTGGCCCATAACTGGATTCATATGATGGTGATTACTTACGAATTATCTGAAAACATGCATTTGTGCATATGACATTTTTAGGATTGATATTCTCACACTTGTGGGTTTTGATGACGTCATACACACACTGTCTTCTTGTGCCATTGGCCATGTACAGTTAGAGACATTGTTCACAACTCTTCTAAAGAAGACACATGTGAGATTACTGGGGTCGTTTTTGCAGGAGAGACACATTTGAGAAACAGAAGACGTCAGAGAAGTCTTCGCAAACGTATAGAAAAAGATTTTTAGTTGTTGTGGAAATGAGCAGAATTGTCAGTGTATTCTCTATGAGAGTGGAGTGATGGGCTCCAGCAGGGATTGTGGGATTAATTAAGCTGTGAGAGCAACGAAAATCCTGAACTTTAGGCAAATGTAAAAAAAAGATGTAGCCTGTGATGTCCTGTCATGAGCATTTCATGATCTGCTAGTTTTAGTACTTAAATCACATTGGTATAATTTAAAATGTACTTAAGTGTCTTACGAAACATTGTTGCTCTCTTTAAATACACTTAGGTGGCCTTTTATTTCATTGAATTTACATTTATGCATTTGGCAGATGCTTTTATTCTGAAGCAACTTACATTGTATACAAGGTACACATTTATTTTATTATTAGTAGTATTATTTTTTTAATCAGTTTTTTTGCTTCCCCCTGAAAACTAAACCCATAACCTCGTTGATGTTAGCGCCATACTCTACTGTTACAGGAACATGGAACAGCTGTAATTGCAAAAATGTGTAACGAAACATAGTATTAGGGTTGGAGTACACTAACACACACTTCGTTTTCACAAGTGGGTAGTGAAAGTCAAAAATGGGCTTATTTTACTTTCCTAATAAACATTCCTGGTCGTATTGTGAATGATTCAACTGTGCATGAAAATTCTAAAATAAACAATTTTGTCCTGTGAGCTTTCATTAAAATGTCATACAATTTGCTCCGCCTCCAAAAACTCTGATTTTCTATTTCAGCTGACTTTGCCACAGCCATTTTATTTTTCAAAACTCTCCATGCAACTGCCCTGTCATTGGGTCGATCTGATGAAGATCATTCTAAAAAAATGTTCTCATTGAATATCCTGTTTCAGTTGGAAATGCATCAAATTAGTGAAGCTAATGGGTTGGGCGACAGCATATTGACTTTAACCTCTGACTCTCCAGCACTGTGATGTGTGTTGTGTGTTGTGTGTGTGTGTTGTGTGGTGTGTGTGTGTGTGTAGTGTGTGTGTGTGTGTGGTGTGTTGTGTGGGGTGGGGGGTGGGGGTGTTGTGTTTAAATGACCCCCAAAAAAAAAACCCCCACTTGTGGGGGGAGGTAACTCCTGGTTTCCTGTTATTCTGGAACACAGGCACAAGATCACAATCAGAGTGGAAACCATGAATATCTTGAGCAGAGAAAAGCCCTGTACAAATATCCCTGTACACACACATACATGCAGTCAGAGGAACCCTTGCTTCTGTTTGTCATCTATAGCGTCTGTAAAATCTGCTGTAGTCACTATCCTGTTTAAGTGAGTATTTACAAGTTTAATTTCCAGAGATCGGTTTTCATTACCTCTCACACAGCAGCACTGATCCATATTTTTAACCACAATTGTTTTACGAGAATTATTTTCTAAAACAATGTTTTTGTTTGTTTTTACTTTCTGTGTGTTTCTGTAACCTTAAATCCCAAAGAAGGCCAGCAGTTGGTGGTAGGCAAAATGCTATATGTGTAAAAATGGTGTAAAATAAATAAAATGACTATCAGCATGTCACTGGTACTTTGCCAGATGAGTTTAGGATGTTTATCAAACCTGTCCATCGAAACATTTCCCAGCAATTTATACAAGTATGACACAAACTGTCCACTGCCATTGTTCATTTCGGAAAAACAAACATGGTAGGTATTTCTGACCCGCATGCTCTCTGGCTACTGACACATTTATTGGAGAAGAGTTTTTAACAAATAATAATAATAATAATAAGAAGATAATAATAATAATAATAATAAAAGAAGAATTAAATCAAATAAATAACCATCTATGCCTTGTCCCAAGATCTCTGCACCTGTTCCTATATAATGTGTTTTTAAAACGTCAGAAGAAGAGATCCACGGCTCAGCAATTCCTGGCATGTGTTTATACCTGATCCTTCTGGAAAAAAAAAAAAAAAAAAAAAAAAACAGAACCCTTGAAGAAAACTGGTGAACATCTGCCCTGGACTGCATGTGTAAATCTCATGAGTGCCTGATTATGTATTCAATCACCATAATAATATCTTATTCATAGCCATATGAAAAACAACTCAACCCTAGAGCCAGCAAAACGTGTTTTTTTAAAAGATGATGATGTTTAGGAACAAATGTCGTGATAACTGTATACATTCAAGTCTTTAAAATTGTACTAGTGAAAACATACCAGGGAAAACAGCAATATAATCATGTGTCAGGCATCTCTCTATTTTACACATGTTCCTATTACAGGCATTCTGTATGTTATTTAGCTTGTATCAACAGGCCAGGCGATAATAAAGCCACATGTGAGCATTACCATGCAGTGACCTATAAAACCGGGCATTAGTATGAAAAAAAAAAAACATTAAACAATATGTATAATAAACAATAAATGGGCCCCGCGGGGCATGTTGCTTGTTATTTGTTGCGTATGAAGCATTAAGTCTCGTAGTAATTACATTTATATTACATCAGAAATGTCCAAGCAACCCATTAAATGTGAAGCCTGTGCGTTTAAGTAGCCCTGAATTTTAATATTCCATTTTCATTGATGTTATGTATGATTGGTGGCGTGATTTTTGTTGTTTGTGCACCCCATTATTTGCAGTATGTAGCTTTTTACTTAAAAAAAAAAAAAAAAACAACCTTCACAAGCACGACATGTATTTTGACCCCAGGAGAACACAGCATAACTTGAGATGACGATAAATAATGACATTTTGAATGGGGTTACAGTGACTAAAAAGGAAAAATCATTCAACAAAGAAAGGCATTGAACTGTATTTCAGAGGGACGCTGCGTGGTTATTATTATATAAAACCTTAAATCGTGTTTTTAAGATTGACTCACTTAAATGTGCACTTTTTGTCTTTGGCAACTGCAGACCTAACATAACAACTAACATTTTATTAGTGGCATATAAATTATACATCCATATATACATATAGCAAATTTTAAAAATAAATAAATGAACCGCTATAACGATACGAACCTATCTTTTTTATCCTGGTTATTAAATATATTGAGCTGTAGAACAGTTTGATGACAACTTAATGGCCGAACCGAGGAAAGAAATTGCACTCATTTCGTTATTAACGTAAATCGAGTCAATCATTGGGACAACCGGGCATTATTTGTTATTTAGGTGTAGTAGGAAAAGCATAGTTATACTGTTTGTGAAGTTTTATTATCGGAACGGAAGGGCCGCAAACCTTTCAAAAAGTACCTGACCAACATTTACTACTCAAATGAAATTTCGCATCGCACATGGAATATTCACTTTCGATATTACATTCTGTTTCGTGCAAATGTGTTGTAATTAAGAGAGTCCACAGAAGAGACAGTGACTTTTTGACCCTGAGGAAAAAAGCGCAGGTTCACATGCAGGTTTTCATTCATCAAGACCTCTCACAGATGATCACGTTTTCCCTCGTCTGGTCTTAGGTAATTAAAATAGGAAGGGGGCCCCCCGGGGGGGCCAAAGACTTCAGGAGGGAAAATCTGATCGTAAATTTAAATTGGAGACAAAATCTCTACGGGGGATGTCCAAAGCAGCAAATTCGAGGTATTTCAGGTAAAAGCGGCTATAATTAGTACAGGAGGCGAAGGTTGCTGGCTGAAGGGTCCTTGCCCCTCAAGGCTGAGGTCTGTTGTTGTAGGCTGCGCGGGTTTTGTGCAGGGTGCTCGGGTTATCCAAAGTCTTGTTGGGTCTCGGCGCATTTCCCTTAACTAACAATCACCAAACGTGCAGGAGCCACTGTGAGTGCGTGCGCGATATGGTTTTTATCGTGTAGGATACTCCCTGTCTAAATAGCTAGTATCTGTGATGTGTTGAGAGCTGCACGACTGGATGAGTAATGCCAAGAAACGGGGACGACGTGCTTCTTAAGATTGGTTATTGTTGAGGCTTTCAGAGGTGTTGTTAGCATGCAGGAAGGGCCGGCAAATATCTGGAAATGCGGTCTAAAGTTTAACCAGTTGTCCTAAAGTGAGCGTGCAGTAAAAATGTCTGTCTTTCAGTCGTTGCTGTTTTAATAATTAAATTACAGTGGAAACCTGTTGTCGACGTTCCGACTTTGATTCTGTAAACCCGAACTCCCGCTGTCCACAAGCTTCATCTTGCCGCGGGAACAGCCATTTATTCAGCTTAAATAGGAAAATCGATCGTGGGTTGGCGAAGCACGCCTAAAAAGGAGGCGAACATGGTGTGAATTAGTTTTTCAGGACAAGTCGTTTGAGCCTTTAACTGGCAGTTTCGACTGTCAGACAGAGCCTGAGCCTAGTGTTCCTAATTAAAAACAGATGCGCTTTGAGGTTGGGCTCTGTAACATGTACTGTGGAGTCTGAGACGTGGGCTGCTCTGTTCCTTCAGCCTCAGCTTCTCAGTCAAGCATACAGGTGCACGGTGTGTTTCCTCTCTCCTCTCTCTCCCATCAACCCTTTCTGTCCTCTCACTCAACCGGGAAATGGAAACGTCTATCCGATGCGGTATTGATCCAGAATCTGGGTTTGGTTTTATGAGCGCGTGACCTTCATATTTGTGGATGAGCGTTTACTGTTGATCCGGTTGGTTAGGTTACACTGGCAATCCATGTTAAAGTTGCCATTGACTAATAGGTACTAAAGATAATATAGCATATTATAATTTGCACGTTACACAGTTGTAATGTCGTTAATTAATTATACTGGTTTTGTAATTTCAAAAACATAAGAACATGAGACAGGAAACTATAAACGGGTTTTCCTTCAATCTAAATTTAAAACTGTAAATAATCCGCTGCATTTTTGTTTCAAAATATAGTAAGACGAAGACAGTATTAATTACGATGATTTATAGATTAAAGGGTGTGTGTGTTCAAAACACTACAAATTAATTAGCTTTACCAACCGTTTTGTAATCCGCAACATAATTCCATTCATTTTTTAATAAAGTTTCTGCTAACCCATCCTCAAACAATAAGTAAATAATCTGATCAGAAATATCTTTGGTTTGCTTTTTCAAGGTGGTTGAAAAATAATACTGAAATATGAACACATATGTGATTATATAATAACATATATGTAACACATATATAGTGGATACAGGTATAGACAGCAGCAAGCATTCTCCTGTAGCAACAAAATACTGAAGAATGACTTTAGTTTAGAAACTCGGTCTTCACATAATTCTGCCCGTATTATTTTTTATGCATTTTACATTGTCTCTTTGATGATAAATTCACACGCCGCCACGCGGCAGACTCAAAAGCCGCGCAGCCACTCATCACGGTCTTGACACTGAAACGGATATATAGCTAAACCACGCGTAAATCATTCTTCATCTGTGCAAATAAACGAACGTAGTGTAAAATAAAATATAGTTCAGGAGGAACAGACATGAGGGTACCACATTTTTCATGGGTCGGTTCCTTATAGAGCCTGATCTGCTAGAGAGAACGATACTTGTCGACTTGATCATTAAATTAAATCAATTTGAGCTGTTTTAATCTTTATCATTTTAATCATTTAATTTACACATACAAACGTTATTTAGAAGTCTGCATGGTATACTTAGTCGCAGCAGTTGAGTATGTTGCCGTGTTTTATTCATGTAATAATACGATTTGTTCTTTTGTGGTAAACTATGGTTTTAATTTGCAGTCTGTTAGTGGCTTGGTTCTGTTGTGGCATTTGGAGAGATTAATATCTTCTCTAATGCTTGGGTTACGCTTCATAAGTCAGCAGAATCAATCACTTTTATATTCTGTGTTCTGTCATGTAAAATTTTCCTAAAATCTGTCTTGCTCGTCGATATTTTGTTTCTCCTAAAATTGAAATTGGGATGTTATTTGACATCAAAGTAGATGCTGAAGAATTAATTACTTTTAACGGCTGGTTTTTAATCCTGTGGGATACACGTACAGGAATGTAAGCGGAAACCATGTGTCAGAAACTGAAATAAATATTGTAGTTAGAAAATAATAATTATAATAATAATGTTATCCACGGATATAATAGATGAATACCAAAACAAATGGCCGGCCCATCTACATATCTGGGACACAGGAAAAGCAATGCATAACATTTTGAGTCTAGCAAGATTTAAGAAACTTCCGAAATCCGGAAGATCGTCCGGATTGTGTAGGCATTTTATTATTAAATATTTTAAAACAATTTTTAAAAAAAAAAAAAAAAAAAATAGAAAATGAGTTTTAGGACCGGGAAATGTCTTAACTACGAAACATTTTTACATAAATTGTTGCAAGTATTCTTTTTGAAATTTATGTTTGGTTTTACGCTGCAACAGCCGCTTTTATGTTCGCTGAAAAAATACAGTATTAAATCTGTTACATAACTTTATAATCTGCTTTGAACAAATGGATGAATAGCAATTCTAGTTTAATTATTTTGAACATTATAATTAGAAGCCCGATTGTAACACGCAAGATAGGCCTTTTCTACATTACATGTACCGGCTGATTATTTCTTGCGTAAAACAGCTAGGCTTCGTTTCAAAAACCAGAGATTGCAAAACGGCCATAACCCCTTGCCCAAACCTCCAGCCTGTCGGGGCGGGATCAGGATCCTCTCTCCAGTCCCAGGCTCGATCATGAAAGCCTGCATTTGGGGTTTCAAATGAATGGCCTGCAAGCACAGCAAAATGCCGTTCCTTCCACCCACCCTGTACTGACCGATGAAACTGAGGGGGGGGCTTTGCTCCGTGGAGGGAGTGAGCTCGAAACATGCATGATTTAAATGGCTGATTTGGAGAACGCAGGCAGCCGTTCGTGTCGCCTGGTGCTCCTGGCGGTGTTGTTGATGGTGCTCCAGCGGGGGGGTCGCCGACATCCTCCCTGTTGACCCCCGTCCCCTTCCTGCCTTGTTCCCGTCTCATGAAAATGGATTCCTGCGCACTGATTGAATTTTGTTCCTGTCCTGACCTGGCCGTCCGTCGTGTGAGGTGCGCGCCAATCAATCTTGGCTTAAACACGACGTTGTTTATTACTCGGGAAGGCTCTAAATGACTTTTTGAGCCATGATTACAACTGTGCACATGCGCTGCACAAATTATCCAAAATTCATTGTGACCGTATGCACATGCGCTGCACAAATTATTTATAGCTGTAAAGTATTTGTGAGTGTCATGTTTCATATATGAACGCTTACTGATATTGAACCTATTATTATTATTATTTATTCTTGATTATTAATCATCAGCCATACATCATGCTTATAGTTATTGCCGTCACAAAAAAAGGTCTCCAACTATTTATTTTCATATCTAGAAATTATGTATGACTACTATTTTAAAGTAAATTTTTACACAAAATTTTTAAACAAAACGGAATATGGGCACATTTACCACATACCAACCCGAGTGGAACGAGGCAAATCCGAGACGTTTTGTTGACGCACGCTTGTTAATTGCCCGGATTAATTAACCGCTGTAGTCACTAGCAACTGCTCATGCAATGAAAATATACGTTGAGGCACTGAGAAAACACGCGCGTGCATTGCCCTCAAGGTCTTTGGGCCTATAACTGGGCCGCAGACTAAAATAAAGACATAAAAAATAATATCGTCTATAAATAATAATAATAATAATAACAAATCTACACAAACTTAAATCTTTTTAAAAAATGTTTCAGTATCAGCGAGCTTTCATGCACTGAAAAAAAATGGTAACATCTAAACTTAACTGGTTTCATTTTAAGTCAAAAAAATATTATTTAGATATCTCTGAAACATCAACCTAAAAACATTAATTTATAAAAAAATTCAATGTTTATGGGTTCAATCAGATAACAATTGCAGGTCATCATCACTTTTGTACCAGTGAATACGCTTTTGAATGTTCTTCATGTTTTAATTAAATTTGTTCAGAAATAAAAAAAATTTGATAATTTAAATGTTCGTGGCATCACATCTCAATAAAATGAAGAAAAAAGAGAAAAAGAAAAAATAGAAAGAAGATGCCACTCGCTTTATTCCCAAACCAAGCCTTTCTGAATTAACTGTGAATCAAAAAAAAAAAACTGTTATTAAAACATACGGGCAATTTTTAGTGACATGTTTCTTTAACGATGACTGGTGGACGTCAATTTAACGTCAGAAGAAATTAAATTAAATCCTGCAATCTTTTTGGATTATATATATTATATATATATAATATATATATATATATATATATATATATAATATATATATTATATATATATATATACAGGAATTGGTTTTCTGTAAAAGCCTTTTCTGAGGACGCGCCTCTTATATTTATGAAGTCCAAATGCTGCGCCTCCTAGAAGTACAGCTGAATCATCTAGTGGTGATTTGAGTATCTTTGGCATGTCTGGTATGATATTAACCAAGCTAAGTAACGTTTGATGCACAAGTAAACCACGGGGGACACTTGAACGACAAGCGCTGAATTCTTACAATGACCAAACACTGTTCCCAATCGCCTCAGGTCACCAATGATGACCCCCCCCCCCCCCCCCCAGAACAGTCCAAGTCTGCATATGGAGCTGCGTAAGAACAAAGTACAGCAAAAAAACACGTCGTCACCTCACAGCAATTAAAAATATAAAAATTGCATGGCAATATTTATTTTATTACTACCAAACTGCTACTGATCTGTAAAAACAAAAATCTGCATGTTTGCTATTTTAAAACACGAGCTTTGTCTGGTTTCTCTAAAACCTTCAAATGTATTATTTTTTTATTATTATTATTATCATTATTTCATTATACTCACATTCATTATTATTTTGATTCAACGATCACATTAATTAAGTAATATTTTGACTTAAAACCAGATAAATTTGATACTACTAAATTAACCACATTTTAACTTACAAATTAGCATTTTTTATAGTTACTACTACAGATAATAATAATAATAATAATAATAATAATAATAATAATAATAATTGTGATAGGAAGAATAATAAGATCAGAATCCCTCCTTACTTAATTGCGGGCCGTAACATTCTTGAGAATTTCAACTTGAATTCAATCCCATGATATTTCTTATTTATATTTCAATATAGCCTATCTATTTAGTATAAACAAAATAAGCGTAAAATGTTGCTATAAGTTATGTAATTCTTGAGTAATGAATGAAAAGACCCCTCTGCGCGCCCCGACTAAATAACCTCCAGTAAGCTAACATTTTTCGACATTACATAAAGAAAAAAAAAAAAAAACCATAAAAAACAAAAAATGATGAATTGCATATTTAGTATTGCCACGGTTCCCATAAAAAATGCTGAAATGGGCCTGTGATTATTAAATTTCATTCAGCCTGCATGATCAGAACATTTTTATTCGTTTCTTGGTGTATTTTAGGATTATACGAACGTTTGGATCAAGAAACGTCCAACTGTGCCACAGTAAACCCGAATAATTTCGACCCCATCTCATTTTTTTCGATTTTATACAGGTTAATTGGCACTTTCTTCAACGTTATTGTGCTCTAAATGTATTATTACTGTATAGTAGCACAGGGGAGGTTGTGTTCTGGACGGGTTTAGAAATCAAGCGTTAGCCTAAATTTTAACTCAAATAGCATGGCAATTTATTAAACAAACAATGCAGTTCCTTCAGAAATTACTTTTTCAACAAGAGGAGATAAATTTGAAAGAAATATGGCGTTATACATGTTCCGTTCCTTGTTATAGTGGAACATTTGGACTATGAATGCAGTTCAATTTAGAAACACTTTTTGGTGTTTGGTCCATAGATATCCGGCTACACTTTAGAAATAAAATTACTATATGCAATTTACACGTAATAAAAAACAAGTCCATAAACGTGTGACGCACGTCAACACAGCCCAGCATATAGCTCACAAAAACGAAGAAGACTTACGTGTTATTCGAAGTAACACTGTCCTTAACAAACCAAGATCTAGTTCGGTTTCTGTTCAGTCCATCTCGGGGGTTAGAGTAGGTAAATATCAAAAAAACGTGTCTCGGTATCAAGAAAAGGCATTTTTTTTTTCAATCAACAAACAACAAAACGAAGAAGAAGAACCGAAAAAAATACTTGTTTGGTCAAAACTTGCCTGCAGTCATACACAAAAAGCCCCTGACGTGCGGTATATGGGCGCTGACTCGGGAAAGTGGGGAAAGGAGCGGAAAAAACGACATTTGACAGCTGTTCTTCCCGTTCACCGGTGAATTATTCAGACTGCGATTCAAACATCTCTCGAACCGAATGGAAGTTCTGCAACTTCTCATGCTACGCAGCGCACATGTCGCCAATGTCTCCAACCTCTCCTTACCGGTGTTTAGGTACCATGACGCGAGGCGCCCTTGGTGCGCCATGGTGGCCCTCCTGAGGATTTCCCGTGGTTTAAGGACGACGTGGTGTGTCGTGATCGAGTAAATCGGGCAGAGTTTCGTCCACGGTGTAGTGGCGGCCAGGTGTCCCGAGCGATCCCCGTCCCGCGTACAAGCTCATGGCCTGCATGTTGCAGTTTTGATAGGTGGCCGTGGAGGTAGTTTCGAGATAGAGTTCTGGCTGCAGGGCGAGCTATAACACGGACGTCTGATTGGGCGGAATAGTTTTCAGGGACAATGTGGGAGTTATACCTGTCCGTGAGGAGGCCACGAGAGACGGGGTGAGCTCGCCTGGAGCTTGAGGACCAGCCGCGGAGGGAGGGTCATTATGTTATCCACGCTGAAGCCTGCGCTGGGGTCTGACGGGCCTTTGCCGTGGTGGTGTCGATGCTGCTGCCCTGCTGTGCTTGCTGCTGCTGCTGTTCCCCGGCGCTGTCCAGGCTGAGTAGAGCGGAGTGTGGACGGGATGCTGTGCGGGCTGCCGCTCGACATGCTGCTGCTTGCTGCTGTCTCGGGGCTCTCAATCTTGGGAACAGTTTCTTAGCGAGGGCGAAACAGCCTGCGGCGGCGCTCGGTGCCCTTCTGGGAACGTGCCGTTCTCGGTTTTAATCGTCTCCTGAATGGCGCACACGGGCTGCGTAGCCGGCACCCCCGACTGCTCCTGGTCGCGGCCAGTCTTGCTGCTTTGTGGGGCGGCTGATTCTGCTGCTGGCGGGGGAAGGCGCTTTTCCTTCACAGTTCGCTCTTCTTATCCTTTGAGGCGTCCTTCTTTTTGAAACGCCGCCGTCGCCCTCACAAAGCTGCACGTTTCTCAACCATATTAGTACGAGTTCCGAGGTAGTGTCGATGGAGGACCAGTAGTTAGCTGCCTTTTGCCCAGGTTCTTTTTGTCATTCGCGGGGCACCTTTTGACCCAAAAGCACTCGTTCAGGCGGTGACCAGAATTGTGTTTCTGATACTGTTCTGCCAGCCCTGGCTTGTTGTCCCTGTAAAAGGGGTTTTTTTTTTTTTGGGGGGAAAAGGGGAGGAAAAGCGCTCCATTATTGAACTGAATTAAATGCCGTTTAGGGTCACCTTCTTGTTCCGGGGAGTTTCTGGATGGCCATCGTGGATGAGCGCAATGTAACTTGGTACGGCTGGTTGCGTTGTCGCGGTTTTACCATAATCCTTGGGCTGCGGCTGCGTCGATGCTCCGTGTACGGTTCCGTACGCCCCTCGCCATGCTGGGCGCAGGGGGTACTGCTCATGGGCCGCGTGAGAGTACATTGCTCATGTGGGGCTGGCCATCCCGGTTTGTACCCCCCTCCGGGCCGGCGGTACCCCTGCCCGGTAATTAAAACTTTGCGTCGCTGCTGATGTACGGCCACGACTCCCCAGCGAGTGTTTGGGACGGAGGACGGAATAGCGCGCCTGCATGGGACTTCTCCTCCCTAAACGGCGCTTGGCGAAAAGAAAGAAAAAACGCAGACAAGTCCAAAGAAGTTTGACAGCAAATCCACAAAAAAAACCCGCCTGAAAACTGGGAAGGCAGTCCAACCGAGAGTCCACGTTCTTGCCACCGTATTTATAAAATGTGCTATTGGATTGGACTCGCGTAAACTGGCCAAACCTCTTTCTGTGCGGAGAGCGGGTGGGGGGGGGGGCCCCCCCCCCCCCCCCCCCCCCCCCCCCCCCCCCCCCCACCCCCCCCCCCCCCCCCCCCCCCCCCCCCCCCCCCCACCCCCCCCCTGCAAAAAACATTCTGAACGAGATGAGAGCTAAGCATCGAGTCACTACATAATGCTTTTGCCCGCCGCACTTCCAAATTCTTTTACCCTCTTTGCTGCCAGGTTAAGACTCCTCCCAAATAACATCTAAGTTGTCCAATGGGGATGGTCGGGCCGTGGCAAAGCGAGCGGCCACCACACAAGGTCTTTGAAGAAATAAACGAGAGGTGTTGGGGTGCGTCCCAGCTTTTTCTCACCATAGCCAAAACACACACTTCTCCAGAACTTAAAGAGCCATACTCTCCGACAAATAGCCAGGGGGGGGGGCGCGGGGAAATACGCCACCCAAGATTGAAAAAATACTTGAGACGATTATAATACATACAAAAAAAAACGTTTGTTTATTAAATTATTATTGGATGTGTATGTGTGAAAACAAAAAAAAAACTAAATTACATCATAAAACGGACTTCATCACACTCCTTGTGTCTGAATTATTCGATTAATTAAATTCATACACATAAACCATTTCAAAAACCAAACTAAAATCCAGTCATAAGTTGTAAAAAATAGTGCTAATAATGAATTTGGTAATGGCTTGTATTTTTCCGCACCTCCCCAATTAGAAGCTTGGGAGGAAACGTTTGTTTTTTCAATATAATCAATATGAGGAATTAGCGTCAACAATAATCCGCCGGCTTCCTGGCATTTTTTTGTCATAATGCTGGTTCTTTCATTAAACAATGCGTGTTAGTTAAACCCGGTCTCAATCAAACACTGTGTGAGCGGATTCAAAGCCCATCGTCCCGGGCAGAGGAGCCCATTATGCTGGCAAATTAAGCAAATTAAGACATCTGGAGGGAAGAAGGAAGCCGAGGCTGCGAAAAGCGTTTCCTTTTGCTCCAAGTTGCGAGCGAGATTTTACAAAAAAGCCTGAGAAAAAACAAATAAAGCAAAACACACCTCACATGTGGTCACCACTGGTGTCAAAGGAGTGAAAAATCATGCATCCTTCACCCGTAGCGCTGGTTTATGAACATGCCAATAAAATTACGTTGTCTTCGTGTGAAAAATGCTTTACTTCCAAAATAATGCCCTAAATTTATATGTTTATTTATGTGGGGCATTAAGGACTTTAACAGATTGTCAAGTTACAAGTCACCTTTTATAGCCGCTTTAAAGGAAGCCACAGCTTTTAACAAGTTGTCACCCAGAAAAATAGTTTGGTTAATAATGCAACGGAGGGGACATAAACAAACAGTTCAATTTCCCCCCCCCCCCCCCCCCCCCCTCAGTAATGTCATTCTAGTTTCAGCTCTCTTCCAATGTGGTCAGGGACAATCAAGCCGGAAAAAAATTATTTGCCAGAAAATTCAGAGTCCTCTAAAACAAGCCAATCAAAACTCCATGGTTGAGAGAAATGGAGAAAAAAAAAAAAAAAAAACCCTTCTTTTTTTTGAAAAAACAAGGCTCAGTCGATTTTTTTTTTGGGCCAGTTTCTCCTCTGGAGAAAATTGTTTGAAATAGAGTCGTACCATTATTGCATTCATTAAAAAAAAGTGTGTATATATATATATATATATATATATATATATATATATATACTTACTATTTGTTTATTTTTTAATATTATTCTCTTAACTTACATTTTCTGTTCTTTTTTTAATCTACACATAAACGCTTCTTCAAGCTCCTTCATTATGTGTCTTCATAAAGCGGCCTACAAGTGAAAAAGTGAACGCTTACTCATATTGTGGACATCGCGCGTATTATCTCGAGGTAAAAACCCAAACACCGCCCTGCTGTTTAAATGTACGACGGCCATGCATCCTTTATGAAAAGAAGATTGGAGGAGGGACACAACATTGTGCATGATAATTGTGAGGCCAAGTTGCGGTCACAATATTTTCCTAATCCCCCACAGGTCGCTCTGATTAAGTGACCGTGGACTAGTTGATACTTCACTGGTTTCTCCTTACAGGACCCGGGCATGAACTTTTCTCTTTTGCCCCAGGCTATTTGTTCAATTCAGTGCGCGCCTCTTACTTAACCCCAAACTTCTGCCCACCCCGAGCTCCCATTCCAGCCAATTAAACCAGCTACCTCTGGATAACGCGAAAACAGGACTGTTAAAAGCCGGATCTAATTGTGAAGTAGAAGATATGGTTTTGTCTTGATAATTTGTCAACATATATATATATATATATATATATATATATATATATATATATATATATATATATATATATATATATATATATATATATATACCTAATGTAGTCATATCGCCGAATCAATATGACTAAATTAGGTACTTCACCAAAAATGTTCACTTTACAGGTTATACTTTCAGCTGTGCGTTACCAGTAGGCTACGACTGTAACCAGTTAGTAGTAGCTAGTAACAGTATAAACAAACAATACGATTCAATCTCCAGTTTCTACTGTTTGTGGTCAATTACACTGTAATACGTTTTTGTAAATAAAATAACGTTCTCATGTTATTATTAACAATAATATTTTTGTTTGATCTTTTTTTTAATTTAATCTTTATATGCATGGCGATACTCGGGTAATTCTATCTTTATATAATTAGCAAATAAAATGTATTATCTTTGCTATCTGAAAAGCGGACAAATTTTGAGGCATGTTGTAATATTGATAAGCGCGAAAACAAGAACGATTACAATTTACAGTATTATAAAACGCTTAATGTGTTCGACTAGAACCATCATTATATATCTTTCCCAAAATAATTTATTAAAACTGTTTAATATACAGACATATATAGACAGATAAGCAACAGTATGGATTGTGTTGTGTGAAATTTTCCTCTGTGGGGTTGATGAAGCATCGGCATCCCAAATAAAAACAGCAGAAGGTACAAAATGCATAACATTTACAAAGCAGTAATCATTCTGAGCAACCAATAAAGCAACATTTATTTTTAACATTTGATAAACGTAAAAAAAAGAGCACATAAAATACAAGAATCGATGGTAGGCCTTTGTCTAGTTTTGGCATGACTGTCCGAAAGGAGAGGAAGTCTGTGATGGTCACAGAGAGTAAAGAAACAACTCTGCGTCCTGTGCCCTTAGCGCCCTCTTTCGATCACAAATGACCAGTATATGCAAATTTACAGAACTTATCGAATAGACACAATTTTTACACAGGTTTATTATATATATATATATATATATATATATATATATATATATATATATATATATATATATATATATATATATATATATATATACCTTGTACACAGGTATAAAAAAAGTAAAGTAAAAAGACATTTAAAAATTAAATCAAGAAAACTGACAAAAAATAAATGGATTAAAAATGAAAGGCAATGTTGATTTAAGAGAACAAAGAAATAAAAGTAACTTTTAAATACAATAACAACAAATATTCTAGTGCTATTAAATGTGCTCCACAAAAATAAAAAACAAAAACTTTTTTCTTTTTTTTTTTTTTTTTCGTGGCAGAAAAATGTAGGCCTATATATACACACATACATACAGTATATGCATGAAATGGAATTTAGAAACAGACATAGTGTTAGTGAAATAATAGGATAGAACTGCAAAAATAGCCCGCTTTTCTGTACTATCCTCAAGTGACTTTCCGCAGGCCAAGACATTCCAGAAAATGCAAGACTACGTTTTATTAACTTGACACTGCTACCCTCTTGTGTTCATTATGAAGATTTATTCTTATTTCTTTTCTTTCTCTTCTTCTTTTTAGAAATAAAAGAAATAAATTTTTTTTTTTTTTTTTTCCACGAACATTCATGTTTAGTTGTTTTCGGTATCTGTGTAAGTGACATACAAACTCTTAAGTACGTTTTTTAACTTTTTAAAAACTGTGTAACTGTATGTATATAAGTGTACTTAATTATCTCCGCAAAGAACCTGAGAGAGAGTGTGGAGACAGTAACTCAGCATGACCCTGTTTCTCAAAGGCAAGGTAAAGAGGGCTGAAACCAGGGTTTCGAAAACAGTGAGATGCGGGTCGGGGTGTCAAGAACTGAACAGTAATTCCCATTTATAAATGCAACTCATTCTGAAACATGTACATACATGTATATAGATGTAGTAGGGTAAGCTGTGTAGATTTAGTTCTGGACTGTTTAGAATGTGAAAGTGCTATGGAGAGAGAGAGCTGTCCTGCAGGTGATTTCACGTCTACAGTTACCATGGTTACACATTATGTAGTCTACATTCTGACTTTAAATAGACTTTATATTATAATTACTATTATTTAATTATTAATTTTATAAATTAATTATTGCATGACAATTAATTAATGTTGTCAATTAATTATCGCGTGATAGTTGCAGACAGCTTGTAGCCCTGTAGGGGCATAGATATGATGATTTAATCTGTAATAACACTTTTCACTCATGTGCGTCCGATCCTGCTCCCCTGAAGGACTTTCATCATCCAGCGGAGGACAAATTCAGAAGTGAATATATCGCCATACCTGATGACTGATGAAGGGAAGAGCCCTTGGGACCTGAATAGGGGAGCAGAGCAACTGTGGGTCTCTATTATTTGAAGGCTGCGCCCTCTAGAGGTCGCACTGAGACACAGCAAAACGTCAATACCTCATTATACTAATACATGGAATGTTACCATCACAACGCGTGGTCTCCTCACCCCATTAGCTGCTCTTACAACAGGAATCTCTAAACACAGTTGTTACAAATAAATATGCATGTTGTTATTTGGTCTTTTAAAAATGTTTAAATATATAACACAGGGTCTGTTGAATATGCGCTATATTCTGATAAGCTGACGAACGTTCTGAGGTGTGCAATATTTATTAAGTAAACGCGTAGCTATGCAGTAGTTCCAGCTGTGAGTCGACCGCATTACAGCTCCAACACCCTTATGCGCTTCAGAGCGCGGTAAAGTTTTATTTTTTAGGTTTTATATTCGCTGCATAATCGCTTGGGGCTGCTTTTAGGATCGTCTGCAAATTTACCTCACGATTCAAAAAAGAAGTCCAGTAATTCATTTAGATTTGTGTTTACAGGATTAAGTGAATGCCTAGTGGGCAAAACCGACTGAATATTTTTTGACAATATCTCGCTTTTAGACAGTACTTCCCCAAAGTATGTACAGTACAAATATGTTTAGTAAACACTTGTAGTACACAAAAAAAAAAAAAAAACGATCTTACGGACTATCTTTTGCCAATATCTCCCTTACTGTCCGCACAGTACACAAATAGTTTCATGAAAAATACAGTAATTCACCTAAAGGGTTTTTTTTTTTTGTTTGTTTTTTTTTTTTTTTTTCATGTTACAAAGCTTGTAGTACATTTGTAGCAACAAGACTGACTTACAGGTGAGATTTTGACACTATTTCCTTTACTATATGTGCATTGCACAAATATTTTTAGGGATTCTTTTTTTATTATTATTCATCATAAGGGTTTCTTCATGTTCCAAAGATTATAATATACCCATAGTTACAAGACTGACTTACTACATATGACATTTTCCCAATACCTCCTTTACTTACAGTAGTTTATTTATTTATTTATTTATGAAAATAATTGTCTAGTGTACATATATGCAGGGAGATATTGGCAAAATCTCACCTGTAGTAAATCACTATGAGTAATACAAGTTTAGCTTAGTTTGACAATCAGTGTGTCATTTTAAATGTTAAAAAGTCATTTTAATGAAAATGCATTGAATGTTTTTACCCAGTCGGTGGAATTGTCAGATCTATCACTTTATCGATCGTCAGCGCGATTAGCGATCAAAGTTTCTCCCGTTTAAATTTTTACTAGTGTGATGTTACGCCCACGAACAAATCGCTCTTTTGAACAAAGCTTTAGGTGAACCAATCGTTCTCTTTCACGTAATAAATTGACGCTCGTTCACTGAAATCTCCCCCCTCCAGACCAGCCCGGCGCTATTAGCAGCGCATGCGCAGCTCAGTGAACCAGGTAGCTCTGTGAACTGTTTCGGCCCTGTCAAATAATGATTAAATCTTGAGCCAATAGCCTTTTGAGTATGAGATGTGAAGGAGCACGCGGATTTTGTCTTCAGTATAGTGAAGGAACCTGCCCTTCACTGAGTTTATTTTAAGTCTGAATTAGAGAGATCTCTCGCTCATGAACGAAGAGTGCACCGGGTCACTCGCCATTTAGGGCAATGTGAGTCAATCTCGCTCAGTAATCAGCAGATAGCGGATGCAAAGCGCGCAGTTATAGGTACTGTGCACATATCGCTTGTTTATATATTCATATTTAGTATACAAAACATAACTCCACGTTTAATCCCAAATTGATGAATGTGTAAATGTCTGACCAAACAATTAAAATGTTAATTATTCAAGAAAACCTAGTGTTTTGGTAATCTGAACCACTTGTTTAGACTTATTTTATTTAATGAGTAGATTAGGCAAACATTTTAATAAAGCCAAATCAGTGTTTTGTAACAACAAAATAAGACTATTTTTCGCCACCTGCTGGTGAATTTATTTAATATGAAGAAATGGTTACTGAACGAATCTGAATGAATCATTTTGGTGAACAAACTGAAAATGAACAAATCTCTTGAAAGAATCAAAATTTCCACCACTAATTTGCAAATACAATACATGTAGGCGGTTTTGAATAAATTGTTTCATATTGATGTGCTTGCATATTGTTAAAACTAATTGTGGTAGTGATATCTTAGGACTAAGTAGGACTTTCGACTCTATAGAACAGCAGCAAGCAAAAGCGATTAAAAAAGCCTTAATGTCCAGCTTAAATACCACAACCGGGGAGACACATAGCTGTGGAAACTCATATTATCAGACACACATGAAGCAAGCAGCATCTCTTTTTTCCTTTGTTTGTCTAAGTAAATAGATTTCATATTTACAATACAGAGGGGCATTATGTAGTATTTATAGATACTTATGCACATAACAGAATTATAAATGGTGTAGTTTGGCTGTTAAAAGTAGATTTGTCAGCGAAGCATGATAAAGCAACCTTTAGCAGGATGCCATCTTGATCCTTCTCTTTCTTCTTCTTTATTTTAACGCAGCATGCATCCTTTATGTTGCATTTCTGCCATCTTCTGGAGCTTATTTACTCTGTGTGGTACAGTATTTGTTTTTCATATTCTTGATATTAATCCTGTTTTCCAAAAAAAAATAAACAAAACATTTCCCTCATTCCTTGTCCACCCTACTGCATTCCAGTATATGTTCTTTAAACCATGTCCAGCTAATCTTAATTCCACTCATGTCTTACCCAGATCTCTTGTCAGTACCAGTTTCCTTTACAAAACCTAAAAAAATATTTTCTGATTTCTTGTTTTTCTGCCACATTCTACAATACTTCTCACCATTCTCTCTACTCGTCCTAAAACTCTGAACAGGTCCTTCATTTCTGTCTTTCCTAAGCAGATTCCCACAGATACTTAGAACATGCTCGACCGTCATATCCTGCACTGGATGGCACATTTATGTTGGGATGTTTTTCCCTAATACGGGGGGGGAAGAGTTACATTAAGATACTATGCCCCCATTCTAGTTCTGCTTAAAATGGACTTATTTTCATACTCAAACCTTATCTCTTGCACCACCCTCCTCTGTTTTGTGTAGAATAATAAATGCTTTCCCTTTTCTTTCTTTATCCATTGCTTCTGCTATTGTGGTCTTATTTCGTTCAACCCCTAGGCTCCTTTTCCCTCTGATTTATATATTTTAATATTAAGTTCAACAGGTCCTTTTTTGTTTGCCTTTTTTGTGCAGCTTGTCTGCACTTTCATTCCCAGAAATACCTTGAATGAGCTGGGACCCACACTGAATGCAATATTCTTTCTCTTGCCTAACCTCCTCTGTTGTATAAATAAATAAAATATCATCAGAAGCAGGCCCTGAGGACTTTTAGCTGTGGCCTGATTTACTTCTCGCAAGAACCAGATACAGAGTCCCACTTAAAAAAAACTGTGGAACACCACTTTCTACAATCCATCTCTAATGCTTTAAAAATGGCATACTAACTATACAAGCATACACACGTAAATAGTCAGAGGGTCTTTTACTGATATTCCTCCTTTATATCAGAAGTGCCTTTCATATTTTCTGCTCGTCAGTAGCTTTAAATCTACCCTTTGGGACCCTCCAGTGCCGCAACTGGTCTAATTGGCCATATTACAGTTGACCTCAATTCTTCCTCCTTCGCTATATTATTATATCTTTTGCTATTTTATGTAATGTCCAAACTCAAAGCTTTCCTCTGTATGTTTTCTCCTTCTCCCAACTAAACTGCAAACCACATTTTTAACTTGGCATGATATTTCTCTATGCTATGGCCAGCTTATATTAATCCAATAGTTGGACTGCTAACCAGTTCTTTGTTTTTTTTTTTTGCCGGTAAGCCCAAAGGCATTTCCCCAGCTTCCAGCTATATTGCACATTACTGGTGTGGTTCCTTACTGATCCTAAACACGTTCCTAGAGACTCGAGCTTGCACTATGTTTAAATTGGCTAAAACATGGACTGGGGGGATGGCGGCTCTATTACCACAGTACAGCCCTGGTCGAACCTGTTATATGATCATTGCTATATAATCTATCTTTCAAAGCTGTTATATTAGCTCCCCATTTTAAACTTGAGAGACATCTCATGACATTTATCACTTTCCTGCACTTATCAACTTTCATGTTAATTTATTGTCAAAGTAAACTCCAAGGAACTGAAAGCATTCAACTTTTTCTAAAAAAGCAGTTTCAGCTGATTTCCTCTAATCTTTTTCCTTGTAAAAAACATAACTTTAGTCTTTTCAGTTGAAAATTTAAAACCCCATTTTCCACTTGATTTATTTCCTCTTGCACTTTCCTTACTATATACTTAATATTTCTCCCTCTTTTCCATAACATCCCATCATCAGCAAACTGTGACCTACCCATACCTATTGTTATATTTGAAAAAAATGTCGTTAATCATAATGAAAAACAGAGTTGGGCTCAGAACACGTCCTTGAGGGTTTGTTCCATTTCTTACTACTATTTACTGGTGGCTACTTATTTACCCATCTTCACTTTGAATCATTCTTCAATAGCAAGGGAAATTCCATTATCCAAGTTAAACTTGTCCCCTCCAATACCCAGTAGATGCATTTTATTCAAAAGACCATATTTTCCCACCAGCATGTCATAGCCTCTTCTCTACTATCAAGATACGGACGGCCCACCACCCACCACCTAAACAACTGCCTATCTTTAATTTTATTTGGGCTTAACGCCTTCCCTTCTCAATGCTATGTTGATGTTCTTCTACTTTCCAAAGACGTACCTTAATCTTTCATTTATCCATCCCACCAAGAAACAGCTGAGCCTTATTTGATTGTGTGTTCTGTCGTGATGTTAGAGCTATAGTGTATAGTAATTTCCTGGCTTGCTATTGTCCATTGGCTCGGACTTTTTTTTATTGGTAGCCAAGATTAGTGGTCTTCTTTCCTACTCGTCCTGGTGCACAGATCCTTGCCCCTCCCTTACCCCATACTTTATTGTATAATAATAATAATAAGTGATAGTTAGTGATAGTTTCATTGATATTTTTTTCCAAATATTAGTATTGATAAGGTTAGTTCGTTCATTCGGTCGAATATTGTGCTTGTAGGCAATGTTGTAGCCGATATAATTAATCCTTTTCGTTGTTTAAGTAAATTGCATCCCCCTCTACTTAGCTCAGTTGGAAAAGATAATAATGAATTTTAAAGCCGACTAACCTCACTTTATGACTTTCTCTCAAAACCGGGGGGGACTTGCGTGTGTTGTTTAAACGAGGTTGTAGACACTACATTGGTCCTAATATACTAAGGATATCAACAGAAGTTTATATCCATGGAACTGTACCTTCAGGGGTTAAGCACCATGCTATTAATTGAGCCGGTTTAAAAAAAACATAATTTGGATTCACATGAGTTAAAACATTTCAAAGACCTATTTCGAAATTGCGCCTTTTCTATGAATAAGATTTTTAGAGAAGTTATCCATAATCAATTTACAGATTTATTGATTGGTAAATAACATAATGGATATTTTTCAGTCCTGGATTTAGGACCAAACCTAGCACAGAATCAGGCAGTTATTGAAGTTTACAAATGATATTTGTTAAAGTATTGACTCCTTCCGGGAAATTGTTTGCCTTAATGATGTTAGATTTAAGTGCAGCCTTTGAACGACTTTAGATCACGCTACTTTTTATAACCCCCGCCCTTAGGATTATGTAGGAAATCAATGGTGTAACCCTTACGGTGAGTTTTCCTCTTATTTTGCATGACAGGACATGTTCATGTACAAAATTGGAAATTATAGTCTCTGCATCCGCTGCTATTCCCTCCCCGTGTGCGTCCGGGGGGTTCCTCAGGGTGTCAGGATCATTGGTCCGACTCTGTTCTCTCTGTATATGTTACCCCTGGGGTCTATTTTTAAGCCTCAGCATAATATTAACCTATCACTATTGTAATGCTGATGATTTACATTGTACCTTCCTTTGGAGTGTGATGGTTTGTGCATCTTTTACTAAATTTTATAAGTGCTTGACTTGAGGTAAAGGGATGGCTAGCAAATAATTTTTTACAATTAAATGATGGAGTAAGACTGAGTGTATTATGTTTGCGGAACAAGGAGCTTGGGAATACTCCGTCTGGAAATAATAGCCCTACTGTCCACCAATATGACGAGTTATTGTAAAGAACCTTGGAGTATTTTTTTGATGCTGACTTACCGCTTTGATCGTCAAGTGAAACGAGCAGTTTGTGAAAATCATCCTTCTTTCAGTTAAAGAAAATGTGTTAACTGAAACCAATTCTTTATCGTCGTTACAAGGACTTGGATATTGTTTGTGCATGAGCCTTTGTTTCAAACCCCGGCTGGGACTATTGTGAATGCTCTTTATCTTGCGGCATAAGTGAAATCAATGATTTACAGACTCGCTTCGGTGTGTCCAGAATGCGCAGCGTAGATTTTTTAACACAATACCAGGGAAAAAGGGATCAAATAACCCCTTTATTGATATCACCTCAACTGGCTAACTGTTAGATAACAGATACAATATAAGGGTGTTGACTGTTTTTTTTTAAAGCACTACAATGATCAAGTCCTGAGTACATAAAAAGATATGGTCAATTCCTTATCAGTCCTCAACGATCACAGTCCGCGCTCAGTCGCTCCTCAAGGAATAATCTTCCTAAACCTTTCCCACGGTTCCTCGTCTTGAGGCGTATATGGATACCGCACGCTTTTTTTCTGTGTTGCGGAACTCCTGCAACCTTTGGACATGTGTTGATGAACCACTATCCCTAAGAAACCCATCATATAGGCTTGGATATGTTTTAAACGGAAATTGCAAGCCTGATTTATTTAATCAAGCTTTTGGCGTTTGATTAGGTTCTGATTAACTGTGAGTGATTTGTTGTTTGATTCTCTTGATGTCTTGTTTTAATGTAATTAATGTTTGTATGTATTTTAGAGGTATGATTCAGGCCTAACTGTTGGACAGCAACTTTGGTCCATTCTAATGGTTTTGAACAAGTGCTTTAATGAAGAAAAGAGGTATGAGATTGCAGGTTGAGTTGATAAAGTGTTTTATATTACACATAACATACTTCATTTCTTTCTTGAATCCCATCTCTCTAGATAGAGGACCAGATACTTCACGCGAGTGGCCACTTACACCCTTCCAGGGCACCCGCACATGTTGTCACGAGGCTGCTGGGACAAATAGGATTGGAGTTTGGCACACAGGTTGGCTCCAACAAACCACGGTCATAAAAGCTGGCAGTTTTTCACGAAAGAGATGTTGCCGCTAGGAAACGCCACCGGCGTGGAGTTCTCTAAAAGGGGGAACTGTTTTGTCTGTGGCAACATAGCAGTGTTTAATTTCTGAATGAATGAAATCCTCATTTTTTAAAGAAATCACCGTGAACAAATTATTCCAAGAGGCCCATTTTATAGGGAGAGCCTTATACTCTTAATTCCTGAATTGAAATCAGCCATTAGAATTAATCAAGTGGAATTATACTGTACTTCAAACAAAGACATTCTTACCGGCAACTTTGCTAGCAAAGTTTCACTTTTATTTTTTCTTTAAAGTATCATTGTGAGAATACATAAATAAACATAAAACATTGAAAAATGTTTGTACAGGGATAGTTCACAAGAAACGAAAACGAGGAGAAAATTACTGTCATTATGTAACACGTACTGTTTTGGTTCCCAGTGACTTTGACTTGCATTCACCAAAAATGCTGAGATTTTTCATCGTTCTCAAATTATCTTCTTATTTAGGTTTCCATAGTTTATTGTTACAATAGTTTCCTTTCACAACAAAAAAAAGTTTCTATTTGTAATGTCTACTTGATACTGTCAACAGTTTACCGGACAACCTAATAGCTCTTAAATAATCGTTTGTGGGTATGTGTCACCACACCGCCAAATTTAGTTTTGCGATTATTTTAATTAAGTACTTGCAGCACCATGTAATTAATTAGATTTTTTTTTTTTTATTTACTGACTGTATAATAATAATTAGTTTGGAGTCAGTATAGTTAGTCATAATTTTCAAATCTTAAGATATTAACCTAAATTTTTACAACTAGTAAAATTAACAGTATTCTACAAGGTGTGATCTGTGAAGCACGCTGGCCCTTGGCGTCTACCTTTGTGCAGCAAATTACCAAAACACTCGCAAGGCATGAGCACTGAGTAAACCATACTAGGTATAGTTGTCGAGTTAACTTATCTGATGCTGATGAGAAGGTGTTTGCGCACCAATATCACTCTTTAATTTTCTTTGTATTATTTATAAGGCAGAACTTTAATTACATTAACAAGTTCAGGGAAAGATGAGCTGTATCTTCAACAATGAACAATATAATGACAACAAAAAACAGAAAATTGATGGGTTACGTTACATCATACTATGCGATTTAGATACACAGAAAAAAAGGCAACAATGATAAGGTTAAATGTTTAAATGCCAAACAAAACTTCATTTTTGTTGTTGTTTGTTTTTTGTTATTTCAAATATCCTGAGGGGATGAAGTTAAATTAAATGCCAACAGAAAAAGAATGAAAACAAAGGAGATTAAAGCCAGGTTTGCTTGTGGATGGAAAAAATTTTAATTTTTTGCACATAAAGTAACGAAAATAACAAAATATTCAAGAGATACTTATTTGGATGTTGCTCTATATATTTAAGTTGTTTCGCGCTTGCGATAATGCCGTAGGTCACATGATAACGTCGAAAAAAAAAAACAAAATGCGTATGATGATTGCAGTCATACCAAAGGCCACTAGAAGGCTAGTCTCCGCATAGGCAGACCTTCGCCATGAGGCCATTTGACCGCCCATGTGGACCGACATGTTCAAACAACCAATCACAGTTCAATTTCGCTCATCGTCCCGTTTCAAGGCGGTGAAAATGTCACCAGCTCCCACAATAACAAAACCCAGTGGTAAAACTCTCTGAAATATTTAAAAGATTTCTATGCCCCAAACTTTAAATATTTCACATACTTTTTGCAAATCCAGGGTTTTAGTTGATCCTGATCAGCGCTCAGTACATCACAGTGGTAACACCAGGCAGCCTTTTCCCTTCGTGTCCGTTAAGGGGTTTGGCGCCACGGCAATCTTTGTTTCCAGGCGGAGCATTAAAGAACGCGACACACATGTCTCGTGGAAATCCTGTTAGAATTCAACACAATCCATGAGGACATTCGACACCGGGAACAACTCCTGAAGTTTTTCCCACCTTGTGTGTGCCAAATGCATCAGACTTTGTAGCCAATGGGGTCCGCTGAAGACTCCTAGAAGGCAAACCTGCAACCATAAGCCCTAAGAAAAGCGTATGGCTAATTGCGTTGTTTATAGGTGATGTCAGTGGGAGGAGAGTCGCTTCACTACACTGAATAACACAGCTTTTTAGAGGAACAGCTTATAATTTAAGTGCATCCTAAAAAGGTACAGCGCATTGTCTAATCCCACGACAATGTTCACACACTAAAAGGCAATACTTGTTTTGGATCGAACATATTTTTAAGAGTTTTGCAACCAAAAAAAAAAAAAAAAGCAGCCGTTTATAAGAGAAGCAACTGACGTGTTTTGCGAGAGTTGGAATTCAGCTCTACGGCAAAAAACAATCAAATTCTCATCTCAATGCCATCCTATGGGATCCGTAAACACAATTGAGTGTCACAGAACTATGATTGAAAATGCAAATGGATTTCAAGAACGCTGGTAATTTGATCGGTTTATTAAGGCAACACCGCGTGGATCCAAGTTGGACTGCTTATGCTTTCCTTCAACTAGTACAGTACTACCCAGCTGACCCTCCTCAGCCTCCCAATAGTACGAACACATCTCTGTTCATCACTTCACATTAAACAACGGTCAAGGCTATACGCTTTTCATCCACCTTGCTAAGTAAGGTTCTTATTGCAACACTATTTACCTACACTCGTTGAGTCTAGGCGGTTTTCCCACAGGCCGCTCTTGCTGCTAGCTTGATTCAGGTGTGGTTGTGATCAGAGATTGAGCTAAAAAACCCAGCGGGGACTGCAGCTATTATACAACCATTTTTTGAGAAACGCTGGTCTTACAGCTATTCCACAGATTCTGTACAACTAAGGCCATACTCCAAGATTCAGGAGCAAAGTGTAGTACTTAATCCAGATAAAAAAAATCACCGGAGATACGCAACTAAGTAGTGCAATCTACAAACACAAACAAACAATAATAAACTTCAACTAAAAACCATAATAATAGCAAAACAAAAAGAAGTGATGTACTCCATAAGTGCTGTTTTCAGTAGGTTTATGCTAAGTCCTCAAACAATCCATAGTACCTGTAGGGAGTTCTGTGTAAATCCAATAACATTTCATTTAAGAATATATCATTAGGCACTGCAGTGGTCCGTTTTTGGAGTGGGCACCATCGTGGTGTGCTAGTGCCAAGCCAATCATTTCCCAGGACACTTCACCATCTCTGTTCCTCGCCAAAATTGAAGGAAGGATCTTTCCTAAAAAACCGGATGTCAACTGAATCCCTGACAAATATTCCAAGAGGGACAGCTTGAAAAATCATAATCTCTCTGAGGGTCACCTTAACTTCATTCTTCTGACACACTCTTAAACAACATCCTATAAAGTCCTTATCGATGCTTTCCACTGCTGTTTAACCAGGCTATTTTATTAGGAAGGCCTTTGTTAGAGCTACTGTTTCTGGGAAGCCCCCAAATTTCTCCCAAACACTAATTTTCATAACCAATTATCATCATTGTTTGCCTGTTTAAGGAGCAAAAATGAACAAACCATATTTGGCCAGAGAACATAATAGAAAATTGGAACAAAATCCCTTTCATTTGTTTCAGTGTGCAAACTGGGAATCTTTAAATGCAGTAAGTCTTGAAGTATATTGTTTTGTTCTGACTAGCCTGATTTACCATATGCCGCCCCACCCATCTTAAAAAACCAGAGGTGGGAAGTAACAAGTTACATTACCAAAACCTCGCCGCGTTTACTGTTAACTTTAAGTATCTTTTTTGTGTACTTCTATACACGAAAAGAGAGTGTGTTCTTTCTCTGCAGTGAAAATTCAGTCTGTTAAAATGCATTGTTTATTGAAGATATGGGGGCCAGGAAATTTCTATATTTATATCCATTTCATATAGGAAAATGAGGAGTCACTCCACACGAAGAGTGCCATTTTTATTTTCACTCCGGGCCTCTTTTTTGGTGCTAACAGTTCAATAAACAAGAAATTAAGAAGACATTGGCGTTTCGACACACATATTGCTTGTTTTTGCTCTATTTCGACAACAAAAATAATTCCAAACACAGCCAACCAAAAGCCAGCAGTTTTTCCGGCGTCTCTGAGCAACATGACTCTGCGGACGGTGTTTCGTGCCTGAATGAAATCAAACTGGTTAAATGATTCGGTGCAATCGCAATGACTCACTTATTAACTAGTGACTTGCTGCCGAGCCTACTGGCGGTTTTACAATTTCACATTTAAAATGAGCTTTTATTTTATTTACTTACTTATATCAATTTCACATGAGTATGTTCAACATTTAATGTCTTTATATATTCGAAAACATTATTCTGAATTTGTAACTGCAGGTTAAAATGCATTCCATGTCCTGCATTAAACGCAGTGTGTAATACTACATCTAAATGCCACTCTACAGTTGAAGCTTCTGTGTTTCCTGCTGCATTGCAAAGATGAATTTTGTTGATACTGATTTAAATTTTCCGGGGTAAACAGCCCAAATGTCTTTATTATTCTAAATAGCTGATTCCTTTAATTAAAATCAAACTAGTCTGAGATTTATAGGCCTATCCCAGGGGTGTCACGACTCCAACCGCTGCTCCAGGAACCACATATCATGTAGCTTTCAAATAAGCCTAAATGATTAGAGTAGCTGGATCAGGTGTGTTTAATTAGGGTTTATATCTAACGTGTGCAGGGCTGTGGAGTTTGACACCCTTGGCCTAGTCACTTTTTGCCTCCCTCCCACTGTTTAAAATGTACCTAAGTAATTTTTCACTCTGAGCAAGATTGTAAAAACAGAGCTACTTTTGTTACTTTTACTTGAGTAAAAACACAGATTTTTAGACTCGGTACTTTTTTAACTTGTACTGAGTAAATTTCATTAGTGTAATGATACTTTTACTTGAGTAGAATATTTCGTATCTCTTTCCACACGTCTGCCCAAAACCATGTGTGTTGCTTATTTTGGGTTTATCCCTTGTATTCAAACCAGTTTGCTATTTTTCTCTAGCAATACTGGTACTAGGTAGAAACACAGACTTCATCCTATGCTCATTGCATTATGTACTATGCATACATTTCCTCTAGTAATTATAGCTTTAAAACCATAAAAGATTCCGTGTCAGGTTTGTAGATTTTACAGTGAATAACCAGTATTACATAGCAGGTAATATGATCAGGGCTGTAGAGCCTTCATACTCCGTTATAAATGCTTCATATAAATGTCACAGGCCAATCGACACAGGTACAGTCCATCAGGTCAAATTACTGACCAATGTTTTATTTAAAGTAATAATAATAATAAACATAAGACATAAGCAATACACAACCAAGGAGTCCAAACCCATACGTCATGCTTAAGCTGTAAGTCAATGGATTAATCTTACATTTTTATTCTTATTCCACTTGAAATATTAAAACCATTATTAGATTAATGTTATGAGAAGATTATTTCAAACATTTTGAGCAACATTCCACCTATAATATATTTATTTGTTTTGGAAAAAATGACAGCAGATAAAAAAAAAGTTAACTAATTTAGAAAGCAGTTCAAAGCAATGAAAATCTGGTAGAATTATCTCATATTTTGATAAATTGCATAGTTTTTCATAGTTTGTTCCATAAATAACTCTAAACCCGGGATAGAGCGGCTGAGTGAATGTGGGGTCTGGACGGTGTGGATGAGGCTCATTGTGTGAGAGGACGCTTGTAGAAGGACAGAGAGTTCCTGCACTGTGATCCACAAACACTCCTATTTCTACTGCTTGATGGACTCCACAGGGAGTTTAGTCTCTATGTTATTGTGAGTAAATGAGTATCCAGAGTATTTGCAGAAACATAAACTCCAGGAGTGAGCATTACATCCAAACAAGCAAATCCTCCTCTCAACCTCTCCCTTCCTACGGAATGTTCTTATATGACACTGCTACATCCACAGTACCATTCTCACTCCGCTCAAACCTCCCAGTAAGAGCGTCCACACACACTCTCTTTTCTACAACAACACCTGCTCCCAGTAATCAATCTGTCTGGATGCTCAAGGGTTACCCATAGTTCATGTCACCCTGAAAGATAACCCTGTTCCCATCAGACAGTCCGAGGGAGTGGATTTCACTCTGTTCAGATCCCAGAGTCAACTGGTAGGAGTCTGATGGAAACAAAACAGGTAACAGTACTTCAACACTTATATATTTTTTTTATAAAGTAGAAATAATATTTGGTTGTAATACCAAACAGCCTAAAACATTTTACAGCTGAAAAAATACTTGGATTTAATATTTTAAAAATCAGTTAAAACTGTTTTTGTCTAGCTAAAAACTGTCCCACGTACCAATTAATTCTGTCATATTTTGAGCTGAATCCTGAAGCTGAAAACCAGAGAAGGAGACTTTCTGATTATCAGGTTTTCAGGATTCTTCAGCATGATTTGAGATCCATCAAAAAGATCATGTAGTGTTTTACATGGAAGGAAAATCTGTACAGAAAGTGACATAATCGATGGCACTCATTTACTTCCATTTGATTAGTTGCATCATATGCATTTATATTGCAATTCAGTGTAATTCTTTAAGAATATTTCCTGGTTTAAATTTACAGATTTTCAATCTCATCTCAGATTTCTGGACCCCTTGTTACAGCCACAGCTATATAAATACATTTCTGAGCTTGTATGTCTTTATAGTAACTTACAATTGAAGAACTCTTCTCTGGGCCTTGGGTTCAGGGGGGAAGAATGAGATCAACAATTTTCACTATGCGAAAACCAGCAGATGTTTTTGGATGTTAAAAGACAATCCATCCTAAGGGTACTGCACTGTTTTTACAGTATATTGCTGACAGTTAATTCATGCTTTGTTGCAATTTCTTGTGAAAAAAAATACACTACCAGCCAAAAGTTTTTTGACGTATGATTTTCAATGATTTTTTAAAGAACGGTCTCTTCTGCTCACCAAGCCTGCATTTATTTGATCCAAAAATACAGCAAAAGCAGTAATATGTGAAATATTGTGTTACTATTCAAAATAACTGATACAAAGATCAGCATAATTTGAAATTAAAAAAGAACCTTTCTGTAACCATTTTATACACTCTACCATTCAAAAGCTTGGAGACAGTATTTTATTTTTATTTATTCTTTGGTGGGGGGGGGGGTTATAGAAATTAATACGTGTATTTAGCAAGGATGCTTTAAACTTGATCAAAAGGTACATTTCATGATAAAGGACACTTATAATGTTACAAAGGATTTCTATTTCAAGATAAACGTTGTTCTTCTGAAAACTTTCTATTAAAATAAGAATTACAATGTTTCCTGAGCATCAAATCATCATATTAGAATGATTCTGAAAGGGTCATGTAACATTGAAGATTGGAGTAATGATGCTGAAAATTCAGCTTTGATCACGGAAATAAATTACATTTTAACATTATATTAAAATAGAAAGCAGTTATTTTAAACTAAAAATATTTCACAATATTACTGATTTCACTGTTTTTCTGATAAATGCAGGCTTGGTGAGCAGAAGAGACTTCTTTAAAAACATTAAAAATTCTTACTCATTCCCCCCCCCCCCCCCCCCCCCAAACCTTTTGACTGGTAGTGTTAATTTTACCTTTATCAGATTAACTTCTAGTTCATCTTTGCAAAAAGTCCTCAATCTCTCTTTCTCACGTACAGAGAATGATCTTCTCACTTCATCAAAAGGTCCGCTGAGAGCTAACAGTCACGTTGAAGTGCTGTGACTGTGTCTACATTCTGAAACACGACAGAGAGAACTGCAAACTATACAGGACAACACAACAGACACAAATATCAATCAGAATAAAGACAAACACACACAAACTGAAGAAATTAAGAGTCTTCTCTCTGTTCACTGAGATCATCACCTGACAGCATTTATTCTGATAACTCTACTTCTCATGATAAAATACAACATCTGTTTATAATACTGGTGACGTTATAATACAAATCGAGCTGAAATTGTCCTTGTCCCTGCAGGAACTGGATGTGTGATACTGTGGTGTGTGAAAGCTAGCTCACAGAGACAGCGTTCCTCTGCCTCCTCAGATCAGTGATCTCCTGCTCCAGTCGCTCCAGTCGTTCTTCAGCTCTGACTCACTTGCAGTCTTTTCCTGATCTCTGGATCAGTCGTACAGCTCAGACAGGCGTTGTCTCAATGGAGCGGATGATGAGCTCAGTAAAGATCCTCTCACTGTCATCCACTGCTGTCTGTGCAGAGCGCTGTTAGGAACACCCCAAAAAAAAAAAAACAGTGATTCAGCTTCAGTGGAGTCTGAAAATGCGAAGGAGACAAACTTCTCTTCTTCTCAGACTCACCTTATGAGACTCCACAGTCTCTCTCAGGCTGCTGAAGATTTTCTCTCTCTCTGCTGGATTCTCTGCTGGCAGCGTCTTCTGCTCGTCTCCTTCAGCTGCTTCTGCAGGATACAAACAGATGAGAGTGATATCTCACAGGACAAACTACTGACTCTAAATCATCAGATGCAGTTTAAAAGGTTACCCCCGAATGGACATCCTGTGCCCATAAATTAAATGTTCTCAGTCAAACCATTGGCTGCTTTTGTTTGCTTTTAGATGGAAACCGCTGCCCATGGGACTGCTGGTCTAGGATCTGTTTTATTCATAAAATATCAGATTGCGTAATAGAGTGGGAGGGATCTGTGCATGTCTGCTGTTTTGCGATCCGGTGAGCAGTGTAGCCAATCACAGACATATCTGTTGAATTCTTGAACACAATTGCCAATCAGAGGTGTTTAAATTAGAATCCACTCACCGCTCAGAGCTGAGTTCTGCATGCTCACAAATCCTCTCTAACAAAGAATATTATGATCAACGATCACGATCTATGATTATAAAAGGGAGGGGTTCTGTGCACACTGTCTAGGTGGCTACATAAATGGGGATTCACTCGCGAATATGTCAATAATTTGTCAAACTTCAGAAGGGGAGGATTGATCATTTACAAACACTGTACATAAATTTAACATGAAGCATTAATAAGCCCAACAAGTATAGAGCTAAAAAGATGAAAACAGGACCACAGATGTAGAGCATCACACTAACAGTGTTCTGTGTTCTGCGTAATTAAGCTGTGGCTCTACACAGAACCACATCAAAATTAAATGAACAAAAGGCATGACTCTAAAATCGATGATGCAGTCAGATTTATTGACACAGAAAGTCGTCTGATCAGGTATGTTGATGATAGAAGTATATATTTCTGTCAAAGAATGGGTGTGAAACAGTTTACTCTGATATTTATGGTTTCTTAATCAGAGGCTATTTTAAAAGATGCAGATCATATGGGTTTTTGAACAAATATCTCTTTTGCCAGTTTATAAGGGTAGCTATCCTTAAATGAAAACAATCTGCAAAGTTGTTGATCAAAAAAAGTTTTTTGGGGCCCCATTGGGGGGGGATTAAATAAAGATATTGTCTCTCAAAAGAGAGAGTCGGTTCTGAATCGCCTACAACGAGGTCATTGTATTATCAAACGTTTTTCATGTTACAGGTATACGTCACTCGGTAACTCATTTGCATAATCCCTGTCAGGCGAAATATACAAACAGAGTCTGACCAGGCCCCACAAAACACTTTTGCTATTGCTTTGTTGTGTTCAGGTCGCATTTTATCAAGGAATGATTCTCAAGTCTTGCCTTTTATCTTCGTTGGCTTCTAATCTTCTTATATTTGGACTAACAAGCTCTCCGAACTACACACCTGTAATACGAATGATACACTGTGTTACATTTTCAGTTGAGTGCTCAAAAAAAGTTTTTGTGTATATGTGCTGTAAACCTAGTGAGATTTAGGTTTCCAGCTAAAGCACCATATTACTGTTTTACTGAGTTTCTTCTGATAATTCACTGTGAAACCACTATTCTAAGAATGTGTCGATTATTGAGGACTGCTGTTGATCTAATGACTTCGTTTTAATCAAGACAGAATGGGTTAAGTGTAGCCACACAGACTTTATTAATCATTGTGAAATTGCTGTTTATGGTGCTGCCACCGGCAGTTATAGGGTTAATGCGGGAGTGAGATATCAGCTGTTCGTGTTATCTGATTATAAAAGTTAAGGGACAGAGTGTCTTTTGTCTGTCGGTTCTTCAAACATTACAGTAGACTATTTTTTGGTTTACAAACGGTATTGTTTCATCAGTAAGTCACGTTAGCACTCAGCTAATTTATCCACCAAAGTGTTCACAGTTTAGCAGGTTTTAAATCTTTCGCTGTGGGCACGATTCGCCTTTGAATAATGTGTTTTTTGTTATTTCTATGTATTATTATAAGATACGGATTGGAGCACTATATTACGGTTTTATAGTAAAGGTGGCCTTATCAAAGGTAGCGGCTGGCCTAAATGGATTCAAGGACTTCCTCTCCTGTGCCAATCACAACAGGCTTGTCCAGCTGACCAATCACGAGCAGGAGTAGGCTTATGAAGTGGGAGGGGTTGCTGACTCCGAACTGCTGCGGAACGAATCATTTCGAAATCATTGGCAAATTATTCTACCTAATAAATGTTTATTTTGAGAAAATTACAATGTTTTCTGATCTTCAGATGCATTTTAAACCTGTTGTAGCGAGACTCCAACACGATATTAGGGGACACTTAAAAAAAACAAAAACAACAAACAACAACAACAACACAACACAAAAAAACTATGACTTGCTCTTTAATCAAAAAGACTGTTGATAAAAGGTCTACAGGGGATCTGTCAGTAAACAGTGCAAACTCTTCTTGCAGCTGCTATTTCTACTGTCGCTCGTGAATACATGTAAGCCTGTTCATAAAAGTGCATAAACACATATGACCAAGTGTCAGCAATATTTCATCAGTTGTCTAGTGATAAATACTGGTTTTCTCTGTTCTCTGTGCTGCAGCTGATACAATTTCGTGGTTTTTATGCTTCATCCATACACAGCACACATAATACACTTCTGATCAGTGCGACAGAAAACATCGAGGAGCTTCTCCATGTTTCTGGCAGATCATCTCCTGCAGTCGTCCACGTGGCTTCAATCACTTTGTGTGGCTTACGTGAATAAATTCCTCATGACGGTCAAAATGAGGTTGGACAGTAAGATTCCAGGCACATCCAGACAGGACTTGACCAGCTTTGTATTTTCTTCCAGTACAGACGTCACACTGCACATCATCTCCAGCTCCAGCGTCACAGTCAGCAGAGAGTCGTTGGTCTTCTTCAGTTTCTCCACCACTTCAGCCAGCATTGTGTTTCTAGCTAAAGCAGGTCTTGGACTGAAGGTCTGTCTTCACGGAGGGCAGCTGTAGACTCTCTTCTGATCCTCCTGATCCCCAGCAGTCTGTAATACAGCTCTTACAGTAACTGTGTCCACACTGGATGGTCACTGGATCCTTCAGGAGATCTAAACACACTGGACAGCTGAACCTGCTCCACTGAAATACAGGATTTTGCCATTTTAAAAATTTGAAAAAGCGCTGCAACAGGCCAACAGCACTTAGGTTTCGGTTTCTCTGCACTGGTGCTTCCTGGTTCTGTGTTTTGAGAGACGTGAAAAACAGGCGTGTCTGTAAATTCCCAAATAATACTAATGTCAACTAGGTGTCAGCCTCATATTGACATTTACATTTTTACATTTAGTCATTTAGCAGACGCTTTTATCCAAAGCGACTTACAAATGAGGACAATGGAAGCAATCAAAAACAACAAAAGAGCAATGATATATAAGTGCTATAACAAGTCTCAGTTAGCCTAAACAACAGTATACGTAGCAAGGGATTTTAAATAATATAATAAATAAAAAGAAAACAGATAGAATAGAAAAAGAATAGAGCAAGCTATATTAGAGGTCTTTTTTTTATAATGTATAATAAATGAAAAGAAAATAGATAGAATACAAAAATATTAAAAAGGTAGTAAGATTTTTTTTAAATTTTTTTTTTAAAATAGAATTAGAATAGTGAGTGAAAAAGTTAGAGGGTCAAATAAAGATGGAAGAGATGTGTTTTAAGCCGATTCTTAAAGATGGCTAAGGACTCAGCTGCTCGGATTGAGTTGGGCAGGTCATTCCACCAGGAGGGAACATTTAATTTAAAAAAAAGTAAAAGTGACTTTGTGCTTCTTTGGGATGGCACAATCAAGCGATGTTCACTTGCAGAACGCAAGCTTCTAGAGGCCACATAAGTCTGAAGTAATGAATTTAGGTAAAGGGGTGCAGAGCCAGTGGTGGTTTTGTATGTAAACATCAATGCCTTGAATTTTATGCGAGCAGCTATTGGTAGCCAGTGCAAATTGATAAATAGAGGTGTGACGTGTATTCTTTTCGGCTCATTAAAAATAATCTTGCTGCCGCGTTCTGGATTAATGTAAAGGCTTGATAGAACTGGCTGGAAGACCTGCCAAGAGAGCGTTGCAATAGTCTAGCCTGGACAGAACAAGAGCTTGAACAAGGAGTTGTGCAGCATGTTCGGAAAGAAAGGGCCTGATCTTCTTAATGTTGAATAAAGCAAATCTGCAGGAACGGACAGTTTTAGCAATGTGGTCTGAGAAAGTTAGCTGATCAATCAATCATAACTCCAAGGTTTCTGGCTGTTTTTGAAGGAGTTATGGTTGATGTGCCTAACTTGATGGTGAAATTGTGATGAAACGATGGGTTTGCTGGAAACCACAAGCAGTTCTGTCTTGGCAAGGTTGAGTGTGAAGATGATGGTCCTTCATCCAGCAAGAAATGTCTGTTAGACAAGCTGAGATGCGAGCAGCTACCGATGGATCATCAGGATGGAATGAGAGGTAGAGTTGAGTGTCATCAGCATAGCAATGGTATGAAAAGCCATGTTTCTGAATGACAGAACCTAATGATGCCATGTAGACAGAGAAGAGAAGTGGTCCAAGAACTGAGCCCTGAGGCACCCCAGTAGTTAGATGTTGCGACTTGGACACCTCACCTCTCCAAGATACTTTGAAGGACCTATCTGATAGGTAAGACTCAAACCACTGGAGTGCGGTTCCTGAGATGCCCTTTGTCAGTAGGGTTGACAGGAGGATCTGGTGATTAACCGTGTCAAAAGCAGCAGATAGATCAAGCAAGATAAGATATTGACACTAGGATTTGGTGCTAAATGGACTGCTAACACAACCAAAGGGTCCAGGATTGGCTGGTTAGCATGGTATTCTAACGAAATACTTTTTTTGCAAGCAACATATGGTTTATATGGTATTATAAAAAAATTCCTAAAAATCTCAGTCTAATCTCGAGCACTTTTTTATGCAACTATGGTAATAACTGACAACTATGTGTGACAACCACTGCTGTGATAGATAGATAGACAGACAGACAGACAGACATATATATAATGCAATACATATATAAAAAGATAGATACTTTTTTTCACACAATAATATTTAATTATAATGCAGGGCTGTCCTTAGTGGGGTGCAACTGGTGCGGTCTGGACAGAGGGGGGCCCTGCTCCCTACCTCGCACCGGGCCTCGCATCAGCTAAGGACTGCCCTGGATTTGTGTTTATTTTAGTAATTTTAAGATCATCATGAATTTCAACATGTAATAGACTTGGTTGACTTTACAGGGAATGTTCCATGAAAACATCATATCTGTTCATGCCGTGGGGGAAACCAATCTATTTTAACTAATGCACAGTGACCTTGTTAGGTGCTTGAAGAAAAAGGCTCAAGTCTAACAATCAATATTGCGATCGATGTAAGGCCTTCATGGAGGATATCATTAACAAAGGTGTTGCTGAACCAGCCCCAGCGATACCTGGAGGAGAGACTGGTATGGTACATTCAGGACCATGAGGTGTCCCACCCTCAGAAACCAGATCAGCTGAGGGTTATGTTTGATTGTTCAGCTAAGTTTTGCAGTATATCTCTAAACAACACTCTTCTGACTGGGCCTGGCCTAATTAACTCTTTGGTGAGAGTACTCTGCCACTTCAGGAAGAAACTATTCACAGTCACCTGCGACAGAAGGTTTCTATGGTGGGAGGGTGGAGACTTAGAGTCTCAAGACTATTGCACGGCAGTCCATCTCTTCAGCACTACATTATTTCCTGTGCTAATCACAAGACTAATCACCCATCAGCCTCAGTATTTGTTGGAAAGAACATCTATGTATATGATATGTTAGCCAATGTTTGTTCAGTCGATGAAGCCAAAGAATTCATTGTTGATGCTAAAGCGCTGTAAAATAATAAATATTTAATAAATGCATTTTTGTTAGAAAAATATCCATATTTAAAACTTTATAAACTGCAATCTCTAGCTTCCACCAACTGTCATACACGCGTTCATTCTGGCGGATGGTGTAGGATGTAACTCACGCACCGGTGAGGAGTTGACGATTATGGAAGCTTTACTTCAGCTCCAGCGTAACAGTGAGAAGGGGAAGTTTGGTCTTAGTTTTCTGTCTGAATGAAATCTCCCAACACACGCAGAGTCCGTCCATACACCATCTCCACTGAGGAAGTTTGCAGATCCTCCTCAGGAGCTGGTCGCAGGCCCAGCCGGACCCAAGGTAGCCACTCCAACCATCTGTCGTCTGTCAGACTGGTCCTTAGCACAGTTTTGAGAGAGCTATGAAAACATTCACAAAGGCCATTTGCCTGCAGGTGGAATGCTGTGGTTTGGTGAAGATGCACTCCAAGCATTCAAGCACCTCTGCCCACAACTGAAGATATGTCAAATAGCATGCTGAAATGTGCAACCCATTGCAACGCGTTACAAAACGAATGTCTGATTATGGGGAAATGCTTAAATATTAGGAAAAATATTGGTAAGAATGATTATCAGTCAGTCTCTAGGCTGTAGGCAGATCTTTGTGAAAATGGATGCGTATTCCAGCAAAGTAATTGTCTTCACTCTTTAGTCTATTAAACAAACACATAAACATTGAATTACATTTATGTGAAGTTCTGGTCCAACATCAGTGTCTTCACAAATGCTCTCCTGGATGAATGGGCAAAAAAATCCCACAGAAACACCTCAAAAGCCTTCCCAGAAAAGCAGAAGCTGCTAAAGCTTCAAATGGAGACCAACTCCATATTAATGTCTATGTATTTAGAATGCGATGTCATTAAAGTTCCTGTTGGTGTCCCAATACTTCTGTCCATATAGTGTATTACTTACTTACTTGACTTAATATTAGACTTATTCTATGTCCAGAATTTCAACAAATTTGAAATGCTTATTTGAGATATGATTCCAAATGTGATGCTAAAACTGTAGATGATTTTTATTCCTCTCCTGGGGAAAGAAGTTGAGCAGGGAATAGTTGTCTATTTTTCCCAAAATGTCTTTGTTGATGTCTCAAGGAGCCCAACCCACTCTTGGGACTTTGGGACTTCTATAAGCAAGATCCCCATAGAACCAAATATTCAGGTTTAATAACTAAAACATGTGATAAGGACTGTTTTTTGAATATTTGGCAAACTGTGAAGATCTTGAACTCATTGTGTCCTAGATGAAGGAGGAAAGTTGACAATCTAACAGAGTGGATTAGACAATAAAGAAAAAACACAAAAAAGTCAGTGTTGGAAAGGTTACTTTGGAAATGTAATAGGTTACGGATTACGAGTTACTCTGTTTAAAATGAAATAAGTAGTGTAACTTTTCAATTACTTTATTAAAGTAATGTAACTTATTACATTTGATTCCTTTTCAAATACTTTTCTAATGTTTTCAAATGTTAATCATTTTCAAACATGTAAACCAGACAGGGTTAACCTTACAGTACAGTATTCAACACTTATTACTGTCAAACTTTTGAAATCCTTCATCACCTAAAATAAGATTATAATATTTTAATTTGAAAGGGGACATCGGATGCAAAATTCACTTTTACATGGTGCTTGCATTTGAATGTGTCATAGCAGTGTGCAAACACAGGCACCCTACAATGATAAAAAACCATTCACTTTGTTGTTGTTTTTTTTTTAATCCCCAAAAAACCTAAAGTCTCATTTATCAAGCGGTTTTGATTTTCTGAGCAGTATGACCTCAGGCCCCACCCACGACTGCTGACGGACTGTCCCTTATTTGCATATCTCCGCCCTCAGCCAGTTGTACACTGCCTGTCATTTTATCCACGCTTGAGCAGCTGTAGCAACAACAATGTCTTGTAAGCAAAGCGGGTGTTTTGTAGTTGGATGTAGAAGAGCGTCTCCTGTTACTATCGTAACCTTGGTTCACTGAGAGGGGGAACGAAACATCGTGGAGACATTATGGAAACCTATTGGCACACGCCAGTCTAATTGACTGGTCAATTGTCGCAAATACTGACGAGCTCCAGAGGCAGTATAAAATGCGGTTCAAAGCATATATCCTGAATAGACATACCTCTTGACCAAGCCCAGGAGGAGGCGATAGCTCTTGTTGAGTGGGCCCTAATGTGAAAGGGGCATTCTAAACCTTGGCTCGTATAAGCAACCGTTACAGTGTCAACAATCCAGTGGGAAAGTTTTTTTTTTTTTTTTTTACATGGCCCGGCCCTTCATACGACTACCTTAGCACACAAAAAGCTGGTCAGACTGCTGAAAGCTGGCCGAATGGCCAATGCAAGTCCTCAAAGCCCTGAAGGGGCACACCAAAATATGAGCATCCGCATCACGCAAGGTCGATGACTCAGAAGACGGGGCAGAGAGCGAAACTGTTTGCGGTCTGAAGTGAGTAGATAGGGTTTTAGGCACGTAGGCCGGTCTCGGGCGGAGAATGATGCTGCAGTCACCGGGTCCAAAGCGAATACAATCGCTGTCCACAGAAAACACATGTAAATCCCCCATGTGCTTAGCCGAAGTGAGGGCAAGAAGAAGTGCAGTTTTGAGAGAGCTCCTTTATAGCAACGGATGCTAAAGGTTTGAATGGTGGCTGTGAATGAGCTCTTAACGCCACCTCTAGGTCCCAGGGCAGGACTGAATGCGGACGCGGGGGATGCAATCTCCCCTTCCCCTTAAGAAACCTCACCACCAGCGCATGCCTACAGATCGACTGCCTGTCCAGCGGGGAACAAAATGAAGCAATAGCGGCAACACAGACTTTCAGAGTTGATGATAGAGATCCACTATCCAGCCTGAACTGTAGAAAACACAGAACATCCGATACAGAGCAAGCAGCTTGTATGAGCATCACGGCACCATTTCACAAACACTCCCCATTTTAAGGGATACAAACGTCTCGTGGAGGCCGCCCGCACCTCAGAGAGCTTGTCGAGCACACAAGAATGCAGGGCACTCAGCTCCTCTGATATCCCCATAGCAGCCACACATGAAGACTCCATAACTCAGGGAACGGGTGCCACACTGAGCTGCTCATTTGAGACAGCAGATCCTTCTTGATGGGGATCAGCCAGGGCGGTGCCTCCAGCAGCTCTGTCAGGTCCAGGAACCAAGGCTGGTTCGGCCAGTTCAGGACCACGAGTATCACAGAAGCCCCCTCCTCTCTGATCTTGCATAACACCAGGGGCAATATCTTGATCAGGGGAAACACATACAGTCTGGCTGCTGGCCAGGGTGACGTCAGAGCATCCCCTTCCAGTGGGGAGTGAGACAGAGAGAAAAACAGCAGGCAATGTGCATTCTCGCTCGTCGCGAACAAATCCACCTCCGCTCTTCCGTAGTGGGTCCAAATCATCTGAATTGACTCGGGGTGCAACCTCCACTCTCCTTGAGGAATCCTTTCCTCGAAAACATGTCCGCCCCGTGGTTCAGGAGACAGAGGATGTGCACTGCTCTGATGGAGAGAAAGTGATGGTCCACCCACAGCAGGAGATTCGCTCCCTGCTTGTACAGCGCACTGGAGCGTACACCTACTTGTTGAATTATGGGCGAGACCACAGATATGTTGTCAGTGCGAACCAGTACATGCCACTGTTCCAGCTGCAGTCAAAAAACCTTTAGAGCTAAGAACACTGCTTCCAGCTCCAATCGGTTTATGTGTGACCGGCTCTGGGGTTGTGCCCACAGCCCCAAGCCACTATGCCCTCACACACTGCTCCCCAGCCGCAAATTATGCATCCGTCATGATGACAACGCGCAATGTCACCAAGCCCAGAGGACGCCCCGGCTGAAGAGATCTGGGTTGTGCCACGGCCTCATAGCTTTGATGCAGCCGCGGGAGACCACGATGCACAAGTGGCCCAAAGTCCCCCAGTTACCCGAGATTTCAGCCATAACTGCAGTGGGTGCATGTGTAGTAAACCCAGATGACACACCACTGATGCTGCTGCCATGAGTCCCAGCAGCCTCTGAAATTCCTTTAAGTGAACATAGCTGCCCAGTCTGAATTGGCGCAGGGAAGACTAAATGGCTCACGAGAGAGGCAGACGCACATCTCCACTGAGTTGAAACACACCTCCAGATATGTTATAGACTGACTCGGGGTAAGAATGCTCTTCTGCATATTGACACATAGCCTTAGGGACTCCAAGTGACTAAACAGCATGTCTATATGGCTGTCTAGCGTGTCCCTAGAATGAGCTAAAATCAGCCAATCGTCCAGATAGTGAGAATGCGCATCCCGCTCACACTGAGAGGGGAAAGTGCTGCATCCATGCACTTTGAGCAAGTGTGGGGGGCTAAAGCCAGCCCAAATGGAAGAACAGAGTACTGGTACGCTGTGTTCCCGAAAGCAAACCTTAGAAAGCATCTGTGATGCGGTGCTATCTAAATGTGAATGTACGCTTCCTTTAAATCCACGGACGCAAACCAGTCCCTAGGGTGAATTTGCACCAAGAACTGTTTCAACGTTATCATCCTGAACGGATGCTTGCAAATCACTCTGTTGATAGGCCTGAGATCTAGGATCGGGCGGAGTCCCGCATCTCTGTTGGGTACCACGAAATAGTGGCTGTAAAACCCATTCTCCAGCTTGCTCGGAGGGACTCCCTCTATCGCTGCTTTTTCGAGCAGGCCACATATCTCTTGTCTCAGAACCGAGGCATTTCGAGGCAATGTTAGAGACTGCACCACACCATTGAAACGGGGTGGTCTCCATCTGAATTGAAGGGTATACCCACGCTCTATCACACAGAGTAGCCAGTGCAAAATTCCCAGAATAACTTCCCACGTGCTCAGGAACTGACATAGTGGCTTCAGCGGCTTGGCTATAACTGGTGCGGGCAGTGGCTTGAGGTATAGGAATTAGTTGAATAAGTAATATGTTTTTATATAGGTGTTATAGGTATTAAAAGGGTGGAAGAAATGTTTATAGAGATGCTTTGGAATGTTGAGAATTTATTTAACTTTTTATTTTTTTAATGTATTGTAATAATGTATGAATGTTAAGTGTTGTGTGGACCCCAGGAAGACTAGCAATGCCTTAGGGCATAGCTAATGGGGATCCAAATAGAAAAAAAAACAAAATAAATAAAATTACTTTGAGATCAATCTGAGGTTAATTACAGATTTAAAATCATAAAAAGAAATAGTTTATTAGCTATTATACTGTTTTTGACATTCATTTTTTTCATAGCTAAGGAAACACTGTGTGTGCAAACTAAATCTGTGTCTGCAAAAAAAAAAAAAAAAAAGTAATTATTAGAATTTTTTTGTAATCATTAACATTAACATTTTCATTGTAATTTAATTACACATTTTTTCTCAATATGTCACAGAATGACCTGCCTCACCGGTCAAACCAGCCTCCTTCACCCGTTCACAATCACCTGATTATTAATCACGGACACCTGCATCCACTTACCACAACATTCAAAAACACACTCACCACAGTCACTCATCGGCTGGTCTCAAGGTTACAAGCTTCTCAGCAGGTCCCTTGCCTACCTGTCAGCCTGTTGATCCTAGAATACTCTGCTATCTACTGAAGGACAAGAAGTTTCAGCTCAGATAAGACTGTTTTCTTTGCTTCCGTTGATCACCTCAGTTTTGATTCTCCTATGTTGGAAGCTTCTCCTCAGTTGCCTTAATAAACTTACCTGCTTGTTTCAATCTGCCTGTTTGCCTCCTTGACCAGCTGTGACAGAAGACCAGCCCATAATGGTATACTAGGCAAAGACTCACATGGATCCTCAGAGCACATCCTCATCTGAGTCACACCTCCTGCTGACCGTCACCACCACACCACCAGCCTGTCCCATTGCCCAGCCAGCAAACTTCACTGGTGAGGCAGCCTCCTGCAGCGGGTTTTTATTGCAATGTTCCCTCTATTTCGAGTTGCAACCCCACCTGTTTGTGACTGAACGGGCGAAGGTGGCATTCATCACATTGCTGTCCAGAAGACCGGTTCACTCATTGGATAGCTTTGTTCAACACTTCCGGAAGGTATTCCACCAGACACATACCTTAATTAAACACACCAGTGAGGTATTCAGCCAGTCGACCACGGAGATCACAGTGCATCATGAGCTTTTCCAACTACGGCAAGCAGATTTATCAATCCACGAGTACACGCTTCGCTTCCGCATCCTTGCCACCAGCAGCAGCCAGAACTAGGCTGCTCTGCTCTCGGCCTTCCGCAGAGGCCTGAACCCCATCTTACGTCAACAGATGTCCATCTACGAGGATACTGTGGGTCTCGAAAGCTTCCTCCAAAAGGCTGCTCGCATCTCTCAACACCTAACCACTTGCCATATGGAATCCATGCCTCACCCAGCCTCTCACCTCCAGCACCAGAGCCCATGATTATGGATAATTACCAATATCCTCCACAGAATGGTCCCGTCGACTCACCCATGGCCTCTGTCTCTACTGTGGATCCAATGAGCACCAGCTCAGCACTCTGTTCATCCACCACGCCCAGCGGTGAGTAGTATTCAAATCACTCCAGATGTATCTTGCATGCCTCATATAGATGCATTTCTAATGTATCAAATCCAATCCTTTCCAGTCAAAATCCTTGTGGACTCAGGAGCGTCTGGAAATTTCATCTCCTCCTGCAGCCTCGCTGGATTCAAAATTCCCAGCTGCAAATATGACACCACCTACCAGATCATCTCTGTCTAAGGAAAGCCGCTGGGTAAGGGGCCTGTGCGGCACCGCACGACAGAGGTCGTTCTATGTAATGGGTGCTTCCACACCGAACGGATCTCGCTACTGGTACTGGAGGAGGCTGTTGTGGACATCGTCCTGGGATGCCCCTGGCTCTCCAAACATCAACCCACCATCGCCTGGAAGTCTGGAGAAATTCTCAAGTGGAGTGCGGCGTGTGAGCAGAAATCTAAGGGATCTGTCCGTTCCAATCTCAGTCCAAACCAACCTCTCCATCTGCTCCACCTCCGTCGAAAGCCCAGACTCACCGCATGTACAGTATCTCCTATTCCTCCCAAGGATCAGGCATTTCAGGAGGTGTTTTCACGAAGGGCGCAGCCACTCACCTTCCATCTCACCAGCCATGGGACTATGCCATTCACCATCTGCTTGGGGCCAAACTACCCTAAGGACACGTCTACCCAATGTCGATCCTGTAGAGAGACGCTATGGAAGAATACGTGCAAGAAACCTTATAACAGAGGTTCATCCGTCCGTCCACCTCACCCACAGCATCGAGCTTCTTCGTGGCCCTGCATCGATTACCATGCACTCAATGACCAGAAGGTAAAATTCGCCTATCCCCTTCCTCTGGTTGCGGCCACCTTGGAGGAGATACGCGGTGGCCGCATCTTCAGCAAGATTGATCTAAGGAGCGCCTATAACCTCATCCACATCTGCAGGGGTGACGAATAGAAGACTGCTTTTGTTATGCCCACTGGGCACTGAGTACTGAGTGATGCCCTATGGATTCTCCAACTCACCTTCCATCTTCCAAAACTTTATGCATGAGATCTTCAGAGACATGTTCAACCCCTTTGTCCTCATATACATGGATGATATACTCATGTACTCACCAAATCTAGAAGAACACCGTGGCCATGTCACCCGTGTACTCCAACGCCTCCGCCAACACCACCTGTATTTAAAATCTGAGTTACTGACTTACATTGTAGGAAGCCATTCCTGGTCCCGATGAATGCAACAGACGTGAACAGTGTGATTCTCATGATCCTGCATCCATTCCAAAGACATTTCTAATATGATGTTTTACATGATATGAGATGATGATGGACTGATTTCTGAGAGCAGATGAATCTCCAGCATTTTACCTCTGCCTGAGATCTTCTTGAGCTCATCTTTGCAGAAATCATCCAGTTTGTCTCTCAGCTGATGGACAGATTCTCTCAGACCATCAAAAGAGACGAGAGAAATTAAGGGATCATCATTTACATCTGTAGATTTAGGAGGTGCTGAGAGAGACTGGAAACTCTACAGAAAACAGAAATCAAAACTCATCAGCTCCATACGGGGACGACGCCTATACAAGGGAAAGAAATGTTCTGACATGAGACTCATTTGAGCAAGATTTCTAGAGCTGACAGCCATTCATTTCTTTTAAAATAAAATGGCTATCAGATGAGAGTCTGACTGATGATTACATAATAAGACACTCATGAAATGTTTCTCTGTGAGTCTCTGTCACAGCAGGATCTGCTTAAGTCCACTCTGATCCTGTTCTTGTAGATCTGTGTTACCTGCAGGAACTGGATGTGATCCTGTGTGTGTGTGAAAGCTGCTCCAGCTCAGCGTCTCTCCTTTTCAGATCATTGATCTCCTCCTCCGGTCGCTCCAGTGTTCTTCAGCTCGACTCAACTCACATCATATGGGATATAAAAAACAACACTATAACACACACCACAAAAAAACTCTCTTTTCTTCCAAAAAAAAAAAAAAAAAAACAAGAAAAAACAGTGCATCCTTGTGGCACGGATGATACAGAAGAGCACACGCACCATACGGTGATATGGAGAGACACAGAGGAGACTGTTGATAAAGGAATTGTTGAATAAAGTTGTAATTTTTGTTTTCTTCGCTTACAAAAAGTGTTCCTGTCACTTCATATAACCCAGATTGCACGTCTGATGGCAGATGGAGAATTCTGACGACAGCTTTCACACCTTTTATGGACCTTGACACTGTTATTTACTTGGCAGTCCATGGGACAGTCACAGGCCTCCCGGTTTTCATCCAAAATATCTTAAATTGTGTTCCAAATACGAATGAAGCTTTTTCAGGTTTGGAACGACATGGGGGTAAGTGATTAATAACAAAATTTTCATTTTGGGGTGGAGTATCCCTTTAAGCAAAAGCCTATTTTATAAAAGACTGTTGATAAAGGTCTACAGGGGATCTTCAGCAAACAGTGAAACTCTTCTTGCAGCTGCTGTTATTTCTGCTGTCGTGTGAATACTGTAAGCCAGGGTTATTCAAATCTTGCCCTGGAGGGCCAATGCGGTGCAGAGTTTGGCTCCAACCCTAGTCAAACACACCTGAGCATGCTAATCAATGTTTTTAGGATCATTAGAAAATCACAGGCAGGTGACTTTGATCAGGGTTGTAGCCAACCTCTGCACCGCATTGACCCTCCAGGGCAAGATTTGAATAACCCTGCTGTAAGCTGTTCATATGATTGCCAATAATAAACACGAGTGTCAGCAATATTTCATCAGTGTGTAGTGTTAAATACCTGTTTCTCTGTCCTCTGTGCTGCAGCTGATACATTTTCATGGTTTTTATTTTCATCCATACACAGCACACATACAGGTCCTTCTCAAAAAATTTGCATATTGTGATAAAAGTTTTTATTTTCCATAATGTAATGATAAAAATTAAACTTTCATATATTTTAGATTCATTGCACACCAACTGAAATATTTCAGGTCTTTTATTGTTTTAATACTGATGATTTTTGGCATACAGCTCATGAAAACCCAAAATTCCTATCACAAAAAATTAGCATATCATGAAAAGGTTCTCTAAACGAGCTATTAACCTAATCATCTGAATCAACTAATTAACTCTAAACACCTGCAAAAGATTCCTGAGGCTTTTTAAAAACTCCCAGCCTAGTTCGTTACTCAAAACCGCAATCATGGGTAAGAAGTGAAGGCCATCATTGACACCCCTCAAGCGAGAGGGGAAGACACAGAAAGAAATTTCTGAACGAATAGGCTGTTCCCAGAGTGCTGTATCAAGGCACCTCAGTGGGAAGTCTGTGGGAAGGAAAAAGTGTGGCAAAAAAACGCTGCACAACGAGAAGAGGTGACCGGACCCTGAGGAAGATTGTGGAGAAGGATCGGATTCCAGACCTTGGGGGACCTGCGGAAGCAGACGACTGAGTCTGGAGTAGAAACATCCAGAGCCACCGTGCACATGCGTGTGCTTTTGAACCAGAAACAGCGGCAGAAGCGCCTGACCTGGGCTACAGAGAAGCAGTACTGGACTGTTACTCAGTGGTCCAAAGTACTTTTTTCGGATGAAAGCAAATTTTGCAAAAAGAAATCAAGGTGCCAGAGTCTGGAGGAAGACTGGGGAGAAGGAAATGCCAAAAAGCCTAAAGTCCAGTGTCAAGTACCCACAGTCAGTGATGGTCTGGGGTGCCATGTCAGCTGCTGGTGTTGGTCCACTGTGTTTTATCAAGGGCAGGGTCAATGCAGCTAGCTATCAGGAGATTTTGGAGCACTTCATGCTTCCATCTGCTGAAAGGCTTTATGGAGATGAAGATTTTGTTTTTCAGCACGACCTGGCACCTGCTCACAGTGCCAAAACCACTGGTAAATGGTTTACTGACCATGGTATTACTGTGCTCAATTGGCCTGCCAACTCTCCTGACCTGAACCCCATAGAGAATCTGTGGGATATTGTGAAGAGAAAAGTTGAGAGACGCAAGACCCAACACTCTGGATGAGCTTAAGGCCGCTATCGAAGCATCCTGGGCCTCCATAACACCTCAGCAGTGCCACAGGCTGATTGCCTTCATGCCACGCCGCATTGAAGCAGTCATTTCTGCAAAAGGATTCCCGACCAAGTATTGAGTGCATAACTGATTTTGAGCTGTATGCCAAAATCATCAGTATTAAAAATTAAAACCCTTTTTCTTTTATTGGTCGGATGAAATATGCTAATTTTTTGAGATAGGAATTTTGGGTTTTCATGAGCTGTATGCCAAAATCATCAGTATTAAAACAATAAAAGACCTGAAATATTTCAGTTGGTGTGCAATGAATCTAAAATATATGAAAGTTAAATTTTTATCATTACATTATGGAAAATAATGAACTTTTATCACAATATGCTAATTTTTTGAGAAGGACCTGTATACACTTCTGATCTGTGCGACAGAAAACCTCAAGGAGCTTCTCATGTTTCTGGCAGATCATCTCCTGCAGTCGTCCAGTGGCTTCAATCACTTTGTGTCTCTTTACTCTAAAGAAACTCTCTTGTTGTTCGAGTTGATTCTGACAGTAAGAGTCCAGACACACCAGACAGGACTTGACGGCTTTGTATTTTCTTCCAGTACAGACGTCACACTGCACATCTCCAGCTCCAGCAGGAACAGCACTTTGGAGTTTGGTGTTCTTCAGTTTCGCCACCATTTCAGCAAACACCACATTCTTTAATAAAGCAGGTCTTGGACTGAAGGTCTGTCTGCACTGAGGACAGCTGTAGACTCTCTTCTGATCCTCCTGATCCCAGCAGTCTGTAATACAGCTCTTACAGTAACTGTGTCCACACTGGATGGTCACTGGATCCTTCAGGAGATCCAAACACACCGGACAGTTGAACTGTTCCACAAAAATAAGGGTTTCAGCCATTTTACTGCACGTGCTCGCCGATAGAGTTGCAACACTCTATAACAGCACTTAAGATTCAGTTTCTCTACAGTAATGATTCCTGGTTCTGTGTTTGAGAGAAGTGAAAAATAAATTCCCAAATAATACAAATGTCCACTAGGTGTCAGCCTCATATTGACACTGGGAGTTGGTGCTAAAGGAATTCCCGTTCTTCGTACTTCACTAACTCAGTTAACTGGATTTAATTGTTGATGATTTGGCATGATCTAGGATTATTTGGATCTTCGAGGCTCATCCTGGAATCGCTGTCATAGCAACAGGTTTATAAACTTAAACCTGCTGGTGCGCAGCTTATTTCATGTAACCAGGATTAGATTGCATCTTTTTAAGTGGAACTGATATTGAAAATCTGCTATAAGATTTAATATAACAAATCTGCTTCAAAGACAAAATTACATGAATTGCTAATTGCAACACTGAAATAAAAATGCAAATACTAGAAATTGGGAATATAAATAATTGGGAATCATGACATAAATAAATAAATAAATTAAATAAAAGAAGTGCACATTTCATTTATCTGTTATAACATTTACAAAAAATTTTTCACCACTCTGCTTTCTTAAAAAACCAGAAATTCCCAAAAACCTCCTCCCAAATATATATACTATCCATCCTAAACAGTATGTGTGATTAGAAAAAGTGTGTCCTTAAGCATAGTATGTTGAAAAGAGTATGCCAAAAGTCCCTGGATGGTCTACTATTTTCGGTAGATTTTTGAAGTGTGGATCCGTTCACACTTTGACGGCTAATATTACCGAAAAAAAAATGTGAATGTGTGTGAGAGAGAGTGCATAACTACAAACATGAACATGTGTGTGTTAAAACTACAAACATGGCGGATTTGTGCAACCAACTGTTAAGTATAGGTTTAGATAAAAAGGTCTGATAATCAACATTTAACCTGGTAAAAAAAAAACAATTATTTAGGCCTAATTATATCATAAAATATTTATTTATATTTCATCTGCAACAACAATGTGAATGTTTATAAACAACCGTTTGGCCATTCACTTTTAAATACATCATTATACAAAAATATGAGCAGAGTTCTCATATAAAAATCGACTGGCAGATCGACGTGCTACTTCTTTTTTCTCTCTATATGGTAGGAAGTTAAAGGAAATGAAATGTTGAGGACGTTAAATGTGACAAGGTGATTGACAGGCCAGTTTACAGTGACAGGGTGCGTGTATAGAGCGGTTCTTAACCGTAATGATACAGCATGTCCCAATCTTGCCTACTCTTCTACTACATACTCAAAAGTGTGTACTTTTTCTTCCCCAAAAGAGTACGTATCTTAAGGGCAAAATATAAGCAGACACATTGGGACGCATCAAAGTTTTTCTTCAGTGGCTGTGTTCGAAACGGCATACTTGCTTACTGCTTACTGCTTACTGCCCAGTACACAGTGTATACTGCCTACTATTTTTTAAAGAATAGTATGTGAAACAGTATACAATAAGCAACAAATGTTTCAGAGTAGTATACTAAAGTGTTGTCACATGACAAAACATTAATTCAGCACAGCTGCTGAGGTTGTTACCTCACAAATAAATGTACTAACCATTCTTTTTACAAAGGCTTGTTAATTAAGGATTCATATTAATAAATGCTATATTGCTATAACTCATTTCATAATTAATGGACTTCCCATACTGAACTGAACTAATAATAATAATTGTGTAAATAGTAGTTAGGTTGTAGATATTTATATTTCAGTACTGTAGTACATTATAAAACAGTATGCAATAACATAGTGTGTTTAAATTATCATACTTAAAATTATTATTGAATGAATGCAACTTTATTGGGACAAAAACCTCCCTACACCTAAACCGCTAACCACCTAATAACACTGTATTAATAATGAGACGGTTTATTTGCAATTTTCAAATATTTCCTTTATTTTTATTGAAAATAAATGCCTTTCTGATCTGATATGTGATGGGAAAATGAGTAGCCTAGAACAAGTTTTGATAAAGGGCAGCCTCGAACTTGGGTCACTCGTGTCAAAATCATTCATCACATGTCTCTCACCGGCTGTGTTACTGATATTACAGATGAATGGATATCTTTTGCAGTGCTGTTTATTGCAGCCAGGCATTTGTGGGCGGAATAATTGTAGTCTCTGCCAACAAATTATTTACAGTATATATTATGTTACTTCAATCTTTTTATTATTCAGTATCTTTAAAATAATCTATACTGCATCAAGCACTATAGAGATAAAGGTGACGTCATTTGACTTGATCGGAAATGTGCTGTAGAGATTAAAGTACAATTTATGTCCTATTTATGATTTTGTTTTTAGATACACAGTGATAGTTTGTAGTTTACTGTAACATGTATGTATAAAAGTGCTTTATAATTACCATTCTGCACCTCCAGTCCACTCACGCGTTTGAAGATAAAAAGATGCATTCTGGGAAAAAGTATCCCATGCAGTGTCGCAGCATACTGCAAGCAAATATAGACCAGGTAATCCAGGCATTCCATGCATACAGAACATTCTCTTACTATTCACAGTATATACGCAGCATACTGCAATATAGTAGGAGTTGTATGGTAGTATGCCATTCCGAACACAGCTTCTGTACTGATTTCAGTGTACTTGAGTTATACTTAGCAGATTCTGATCCAAACATTTGCACACTATGCACAGCATACATACTGGATACTGCAGAAATAGTAAGAGTAGTATGATAGTATGGCATTTCGAACACAGCAAGTGTCTTTTTTTATTTTATGATGTCATTACGTTGGCATCTTTCAAATCATCTCAGATGTGGCATCTTTCAAATCATCTCAGAATCGATACATCTGCCCTTTATAGGGAACACGAGAATGCGCAGTAATCTTAGACAACTCAATCAAGATATTTTAATCAAATAAGCTTTCAAAAATTGTTTGAAGAACCAAATTAGCCAGAGATCAGTTATCACGATTAGAAGATCTGGCATCTTTCAAATCATCTCAGATGTATTAAGCGAGGTTTGAAGAACGGGCCCCAGGCTAGTTAGCATGGTAATCTAAAAATATTTTTTTTTTGCAAGCAACATAGATAGATAGATAGATTTTTTCAAAGTAATGAAATGGTTTGTGTTTATTTGACTCATTTTTAGATAATAATTTTCAACGTGTAATATTTGTTATGATTAAGAATATATAGCCTATTTATTGTTATCATTATTATTTATATTTTTAAGACTGAATGTCTGGTGGGACAACAAAATCCATACATAAAAATTTTGAAAAGTACATGTGACAATGTTATAGGCTAATAAATATTTACCAACCCTTAATGTCCAAATGACAAATACACAAAACAACTATAAAAACATTACAATTATAACAAATAAAAAAATTCAACAACAATTATTGCTGAACAGACGAATAACAAATATCACAATCTGTAACTTATAACATATAATATATTTGAGTAACTTTAATTTTAACATATGATATTCCACAATATCTATAAAATATTCCACAGAAATTCCACAAGTTATTAAAAGTGAAAAAAAGTGACGTGACATTCAGCCAAGTTATGGTGACTCATACTCAGAATTTGTGCTCTGCATTTAACCCATCCGAAGTGCACACACACAGAGCAGTGAACACACACACACACTGTGAACACACACCCAGAGCATGGGCAGCCATTTTTATGCTGCGGCGGCCCGGGGAGCAGTTGGGGGTTCAGTGCCTTGCTCAAGGGCACCTAAGTCATGGTATTGAGGGTGGAGAGAGCGCTGTACATTCACTCCCCCCACCCACAATTCCTGCCGGCCCGAGACTCGAACTCACAACCCTTCGATTAAATATCAAAACTCAACACAAAACCATAAAATAAAAAATAAATTACTTTCTCCGCTTCCCAGCACACATAAATATCTTCCCTGAACCCACTCAGCAAATCAAAACTCAGTAGTACACTATACAATATACTATATATATATATATATATATATACACTATACTATACTATACAGTAGACTTTAGTAGAGGAGTGTAACTCTAGCAGTTCCGGATGTTATCGCTAGAGGGAGTTATATACTTATAAACAATGGAAACCTACCTGTTAGTAAAAGAAGCTTGTCCTGTTGGACAGTCAGGCCATACTGTTGCAATACTGTAACATAACAGTTTATCAGAACGCGTTTGTTATTGCATTTCATATAGTGTGTGTAGCAACAAACCGGTGTTTAGAAAAGTGTTCATGTGGGTTTTGCTGTCATTTGATATTTTTATATTTTACCCATAAATTTGTCTGTTTTCATTACTGTATATGACAATAAAAGCAGCATGGACATTCTGCTAAATATACTGCAGATACATAAGAGTAACAGACAGAATGCATTTTCCAATGAAATTCACTACAATACAGTGGTAGGACAGTGGGACACGTATTGATCAGTTTGTTTGGCTGCTTTTCACAAAATCGTGGAGGGACTGCTAATAGCGGAAAACAGATTGTTGTAACCTCTTATAAGTTATATTGTTATGTTAACGAATTAGAAATGGGCTTTAGGGCTAAAGTCACATGCATCTCTCGGCATTTACAGCTGAAGCAACACCCTGTTAACATAATTCCCTCGATCAGGGGGTCCAGTCCTGCTCCTGGAGGGCCAGTATCCTGCAGAGGTCGACTCAAAACCTGATCTAACACACCTGAACCAGCCATTCTTGGCCCTCAGCATCACTAGAAACTTTCAGATAAGGAAGCTGGGGCAAGCTGGAGCAAAACGATGTAGAATATTGTCCCTCGGGAGCAGGATTAGAGACCCCCTGTACCACGACAAGAACGTTTCATTCCCAGATACTCACTGATTGACCAACACAGTGCAGTGCATCACTGGAGAAACTATGGTGCATGGCTGCTCGTTCTCCTGACACAAACTGTAGCTGTATTTCAGTAACAAAAAGCAGCCTTTTGTTTTCTGTTTTTTTGTAGGTGCACATATTTTGGTGACCTGGAGCTGTTCGTGGAAATGTCCCTGTGTCCCAAACATCCCCCAAATGCAATGAAACCCGACCACAGCCTGCTGGTTAAAAGAGCAAGTGTGTAGTGAGTATCTTTGCCAACAGAGGGCGCTGCGAGCTACACTGACTACTTTGTCGAACTTAAGTAACTGTTGCATATAGTCACTACTGTGTCTTAACCATTTCTTTGACCCACAACCACTTAGCCAAATGAAACCGATCTGCCTTTATGCAACTGACTCTATAAAAAGGTATGACCAGAAGAATAGTTTACAAAAGAAAAAAAATGTCATAATTTTCCCATTGTCATTGTCACTGCAAACCAGCACGACAAATTAAAATAAAACTATTTATATTAAATTAAAAAAATGCTGTATAAAATTTATAGCCTAAATAACAGGACCAGAACAGGGTGATATTAAACGTTCCCAAAAGTTCCCATGTACACCTTTTACAACACCACGTGGGTTGAAGAACTAAAAAAATAATCCACTTAACAATTACATTTGCAACAATAACATCTGCAGAAAGCAAAATGAGCCTAAATGCAGAATAATATGCCTAAATTGGGGATAGTAAAGACAGCACAAGAACAACCATAAAATAACATTTGAAAGGTTGTTACTATATACGCTATAGGCTATTTAATTACAGTTTGTGAAAAAATGAAAATATTAATTCAATTAGAAAATGTTTAAATATATTTGTTAAATACAGTTTTACTTATCATGTCCCCATATTTATTGTTTTTATTTTTGTCATGTGTTTTTGTAAAGTCATAATGCTGTTTCAATGTTTATCCTACTGTTTTGATCTGTTTGCAGTGGTTACTGTTTAGCCTACTATTTGTCATAGGCGAATTTGTATTAGGTCAGCTTAAGCCGCAAAAGTCTATTATAATAATAGTTTATGGAACCCACAACTAAAAAAAAAAAAAAAAAAAAAAAAAAAAAAAACATAGCCTACTGAACTGACATACCACTGACCCTCAGTTTCCATTTCAGAAATCTGATAGCCACGTAACCTAATAAACTGTGGAAACATATGACTCAAACAACGAAGCGATAGACCAGGTGTCTATCATTCTAATGTGTGCCATGCATACGCCTTTCAACTGTAAAATCAGCATCTCGATCGCAACCTCGCACATGGTAAAACAACATGGTTAACAACAAAAACTGGTGTACTTAGACTATAATGGCGACTAAGTTTAAACCCCCCACAATCAGTGTAACCCCAAATTCACTAATAGTTTTTAACCATGGTATTTGTAGTAAAACTGATGCCCGTTGATATACCTGTATGGTGTAGTAAATATGCCAATACAAAAAAGACGTATGTAAAGATAAAAAAAATGCATGCATGGTTATAGGTTACTACAAAACGTGGTACTATAGCCTAATAAAACCATGTTTAGTTCTTCCGAGGGGATCGTATCTCATTAAATGTGAGGAGGAAAGTAGAAAATGACGACATTTTAATTGCACGCCATCTACTTGTCTTTGGCTCCAAGGGATCACACCGCCCTACACGATTCCCGTGCAAGCGACGTGTTTGTCTCTCTGATGCATCAACTGAAGATGACACTGACACAACGCAGCCTTTAAGATACTTTAAAGCATGATGTTAGTTAGCTTTGTGTATTTATTCATCTCGGGAAGACTCGATGGTTTACGGCGTGCCACCGCTTTTCATCATTGGCCTCCTGCATGCATCCCGGTACTGAGACTTTAATTCTCACCCTAAATGAATTAATCCATTATGTTAATTAACTGTTTTAGGAAATGACTCGTTTAACACTTTACAGTTGACGTCAGACGATGAATGTCTAGCTATAATTTTGACGTTACCAACACGGTTACGTTACGAAATCACACAATAACGTGTATTTACGCCTTAGGCAACACTGCCCAAACATTGTAATCTTTGAAGATATGGTAACACTATAGGGAACACTACTTCACTGTCAACTAGTCGCTAAGTAGCATGCATATTACAGCCGTTAGGTACTTTATAAAAACGCACATTAAGGCTTTATTCCGCATCGGACCCATATGTAGACAGTTAAAACTACGGCCCGGGACAAATATCCCATCCGGCCACGAGTTCCCCCGTGAATTGAATGTTTTGCTGGGTTTTTAGTGCTTGATTTGGGAGTCAAATAATGAATAAATAAAGACAGGTACAAAGACACACAATCATAATAGTTATTGAGCCGGCCAGAGAATTACACCCTGGCAAAAGCACAACAAACTTAATAATGCACAGGTTGAAGTCACCCAAATGCACTGACAGTGTACTGAAGAGCCATAGTTAGATTTTGAGCAAGATGCAGAACAGGTACTGCTATTACAAAATCTGTGGAAAATAAAGGAAAAATAGATATTAGTAAGGGAAGTTACCAAACCATTATGGATTACCCTTAGATTCGTAACTTGATGGACAAAAAAAAAAAAAAAAAAAAAAAAAAAATCTAGAGTTTATCAAATTATTATCTTTTTATGTTCCACTAAGAAAACACAATTCATACAGGTTTGGAATGACATGATGGGTGAAGTAAATGATGACAGTTCAAGGATTGTTTGGGTGAAGTATTTTTCCTTTTCAGAAAACTTTAATATTTGTAAATAGCAAGCACCTAATTTTATATAACGGACACTGGTAAATGTGTAATTTTAATCAGGCTCGTTGTTAGAATTATCATTTTACTTCAATTAAATTAATTATAAGGTAAAGAGAGAACGACGCTATTGTGCTGGTTAAATTATCCTATTGCCATCAAGAACATTTACGGAAATGTAGGGCGTGTTTTAATGAAAGTGTGTTTTAGTAAGATGGGTGGCTACACAATGCGTAAACCATGGTCCTCATACCATAGGTTATATTTTTTGGGTTAAAAGAATAATATTAGTTTTAATTTAAAGAAAAAGAGAAAATAAAAAAAAAACAATGTAGAAAGACTACAAAAACAACTTCTATAAAAAATAAATATCCACCAAATAGCCAGTACTTTAATAATAATAAGTAAACATTGTATAATAAATACATTTCTCGCCAAAACACCATGCATAGGCTACTTTTACTGTGTTAATGACGCCGCCAAGTTAAATTACTGTGTGCTGAGACTGACGTGTTTGTAAGTTCTGTATTTAAGGTGTTCCACATTTACCCTCGTGTCGTGCAGTTCCACATTGTCGTGTGTTATTCCGCAGGCAGAATCTACTACAAAAGCTTTAATGTTCTCACACACACGGATCAAGCTCGGCTGGCGGATGACTCTTCATACCACTTACTGGGAGCTGTTTGATTTTTGCCAGTTTCGCACGCAGCTGTAGTTACAAAACATGCGTCCTGTTACGGGAAGACTGGTCTCTCGCTGCAGTGCTCCTGAAGGCGGTACATGCATGGAGCCACACACACAAGGTATATGATCCTTTAACCACTTTTACTAATACCTCATAACTGCCTTACATTACTTATCAGTCGAACGAGCTTAAATACAAGAAAATTAAGAGTTTATTGAGGGAAAACTCTTGGCCGGACAGAGTCGAATAGTGTTCCCTACTTCTAAAGGCTGTTAGTCAATATCTTGATTTTATTGTATTTAAATTTTTTTTTTGATTATGTTTTTGGCGATATAACACACTACAAAACGACAAGGCAAATAGATATTTTAGCTTCATACCAAACGGCATGTAGGAATAACGCAGATTCGCTAGATGTGAAGCTATGTTTAAAGTATTAGTGGACAATCCTTTCTCCTTATTAATAATACGAACACTAAACCAAAAACGTTTTCAAATACTGTTGTGAGGAGAAAATAATTGATCCTTCAGATAAGGGACAAAAAAAACAGAACTTTATTCATATCGCAACTGAGTACTTAAATGTGATTATGAAACAATACATGATTTTAGTAAGACCGCAGACTTCTGTTTGAATATGCTAAGTACGTTTTTGTCTCACGAAATTCATGCACTTTTAAAAAAAAAATAAACATTTGCACAATATTGTAAAAATAGTTTTTCAAAATTACGCGCACTGTTTAAGCATGTTTATATGCCAATATGTAATGTAATGATATACAGTTTAAAATGAATGTGTAGCATAAGTTTATTTAATTATATTAGGCCTACTGTTTGTTAAAGAGTAATTTCAGGGTTGGAAGGGACACTCGAAGGTGTTATATTTGAACCAGGAGAAAATCTGGTGTGCTATAAGTAAGAAGGGTGGGGGTAAGGGGTGTTTTTATTTTGGGTTATGTTTTAGTTTTGTAGTATTTTGAGGGAATAATTGCAACCATAAGCATTGAATAAAAAAATAAGATATACATTGGAACCAGGTTTGGGTGTACACGGAGATGGCGACATTGACACTGCGTTTAACTGTTGAAGCAGCAGGGGTAAGGCGTACCACTCTTAAAAAATGTGGGTTGTTTCACCCCAACTTGGGGTTCAAATATGGACAACCAACATGTGGGTTAAAATTTTACATTCTATTTTTAACCCAAAAGTTGGGGTAGTCCAAATTGACCCCAAAAGTGGGGTTGAAATAACCCAGCATTTGTTTAGAGTGGAGGCCTTCAGCTGAGCAGGAGGGGCGCGTTAATCTGAGTTTAACCTCGCCGCGCTGTTGACTTTCTTAGTTCATTCTGCTCTTGATACTCCAATAATCCTCAAATTCAGCGACGAGATGAACCAATACTTTTATTTGACGGGTCACTGATTTCATGGGACGTCGAATATAACGTGGTTTTTTTGACAAGGGATTGTAACTTTAAATTCACGATTCAATGGAAATAGGAAATTATTTTATTCCTATTTATTTTTGTATGTTGATTTAGAGGACATCAGAGCATGCATATAAAGGGCGTATTATAAGTGCGGCCGGACAATTTCGATGGGTTTTACCGTGAGTTGGAACAAGACTATGCTATATTGATCATAAAATGATCAAAAGGGTGAGTACTTGGTTTCGTGCTTGGTGCAGTTCAAATGGTTTTAATCTCTATGGTATTTCTTGTATATGAGGCTACTACGTGTATTTATTTGTTACTACAATGTAATAAGAGATCGACGTTCTCTTCCTGTTTGAAGGGCGTTATCTGAATTGAACACGCGAGTTATTCTTATTTCTAAATAGACATTTTCTACCAGACAATTACCTAACTACATGCAAATAAAGCTAAAAATGGATGTGCTGTGGTATCAAAGATTTGACCAGGTTATCAATGTTTATTTTACTATTAAAAAAAAGAAAGAAGAAAGAAAGAAAAGAAAAAAAGCCGTAACCAGGTTTGTAAGCCACCCGTTTGGGAAGTTTCATATATTTTCCAGAGTAGTTGGTTAAAACTGATTTGTTAAATAATTAGAAGGGCTGTCTTTTTTTTGGATTTTCACAACACAGCTACAAGTAAAGGAGTCTTGGTCGTGTATTAGACGGAGGGAAACTACCTCATCGTCAGACCATGATTAAAGGCAATAAAATAAATAAAAAACATACAACCACGCACTTTTTTGTTGAGACTACATCGGTTATTGTAATGTAATTTAAACTGTGAATTTTGCTGTCACTTGTTAACCTAAACACGAAAAGTGCGAAATTCAATCTATTCTAATAAGTTTTTTGAGGGCCTCTTTCCTTGTTACACATGAATACAACAAACCGAAACCTTCCCCTGAAACATAGAGAGTGAGAATCACTGAAAGAGCCGTCAAAAAAGAAACACACAAAGGTTTAGGATCAGAATTAAGAATTTTTGTATTCGAGTGGGTTGGACATTGCACGATCCCCACGCCCGGCTGCTGAGACTCGTGTGTTCTGTATTCGCGGTGTTGCTGAGTGACATCGAAAATAAAAAGGTTTAATTTTACTAACGAATGTAAAATGCTCAGGTTCAGCAGTGAGCCCCTTTCCCCTCTATCATTCTCTTGCTGAAAGGGTGGTGTTGATCAAGAACTCGAACACAAACGACTTGCCTCAATATAATTATGGATCGGAAATAAACACTTTGTTAGAAGAATACGGTCTCCCAGTTTGCAGACGCTACGAGGTCTTTCAAGATAGTAAATTTCTGTCATAATCTTTCCGACAAAACAAAGCCCACCGCTCTGCTCCCGCGGAGTCCTAGTTCCGATCAGTGTTTCTTCTCATAGTTTCTATCAGTAAAATACGGGCGAGAGAGCGGATCTTTTATTTCATTCATTGATTGTTTTTATATGCTTCATTGATAAAGCCGTTCACAAACGCACCAATTCGCGTAATTTGCGAGTGTCAGTACCGTACGTTCGGGTTGTTATTAATTATGATTTTCTGCTTTGGCTCAGAGTTTTTAAATTACATAATGAGGATTTACATCTTGAAGATCCTTGGGATGTTAGCTGATGATGATAGTAGGAAGCCACTGCATGGGATGGAGAAACGACGTAATACCGTTGCAGTTCAGCACAAGTCTTTTCTGTCCCAGGGACTGGCGAGAAGAGGGGATGGTATCGAGACATTCCTGATGAGGAAAAAACAAACAAAACAACCATATTAACTATTGCTAGATAATGTCCCGTTATTCGAAAGTATGCGTAATTGTCTCTACAGTCTTCTTATAAGTGGATGCATTTCAGTTTAGCGCGACTTTCATAGAAAAGGCCAATACCCTATGTTTTTAGGTTTAAAGAAGACATGCTATTACAAGCTCAGACAATGATTCTAGTGCTTTCACGCCCCCCCCCCAAATTTTTTGGAGCCAGTCTTTAAGAACAATGGCATATGTTTTATGTACAATCTCTGTAAAGTGAAACTCAAGTTCCAAGCATAATGCAATACGCCAACTTCTCCTTTTTGCAGTATCATAGCATATTTAATTATTATTTTTTCCTTCTTATATTAAGAAACTTCCCTTTGGTAATGGTGGCAAACTAAGTGTTATTTGTTTGTGTCCAACTGGGACCTCATACCCCCCCGAAGACTTACAGTTTAAATACACCAAGTCGATCGGCTAAGCTGATGACTACACATGTAACGATCGCTCTTTCAGTTTGCATTAATGTCCGGCTTGCTTTGCCAATCTACTGGCAAGAAGACGGCACGACGTGTTTCTTAACCTTTAGAGGGAGCGTAAATGCAAGTACATGGAAAGAAAGAAGAAAAAAAATCTAAACAGTCACAAAGGCCGTCTGCGTAGGAACATCGCTATTTTCCGTAATTCTTATCGTGTGTCTCTAACGCGCACTGCAGAAAATCAACTCAACAAGTGAGTAATTCCATAAGTAATTTGCCACCGCCGCAAAATTAATTCCTTAGCTCGATAACAGATATGCGCCTTTGACACTGCAACCCATTGAAACATGCAGGCATATGAAAATAATTTACCGTGAATCCCAATTGAGGAATTACAAAAATGATCATGATTGTACAGTCTCATGATGTGAAACAATTTGCCTTTCTGCAAATACTATGGTCCATAACTGAAATAATATAGCAATGAATAGGCACTAGTGAAAGCATAATAATTGTAATCAAAAATGTATTTTAAAGCATAATGAAAATAATGGCCTTCGATACACGCTGTTTACTTTAAATCACGAACAATCATTTGCCTTAAATTGTACACAGTGGTATCACGGATCCTGTATACAAATTGAATTTAAACTTCGATGGTGCGCTATTGCTTGAAAAGATTTAACATATGAGAGGTAGGCTTTCTGTTAAACGACATTATTATAACAAACGGTATTAATAACAGCAGCTCATTTTATTTTATTTATTATTTTCCTGGGAAATCGCATCATTGTACTAGACCTACATGACCTTGCTTGATACCAGGATAAAACTTGATGTAGAAATCCTCAAATCAAGAGTGCGTGCTTTACCTGTATGATCCGGCAGACTCTGCGTGCCTTGTGATGGCAGAAGAGCCACTGTTCCAGAGAAAGAAAGAGAGGCACGGGCATACTCGAAGTGTAATCAGAGGAGGTCGGGCTGCTGGAGAGCTAGTGGCTGCTGTATTTAATGTAAGGAGACACACCTGATGGATCTAAAGCCCGACCAATGTTGCGATACCGGGCACGATCCATGTACGACGGGCGAAATGCACTCCCACCGGAGAGCCGCTCATGGCCGGCGGAAGAGCTGCAGCGGACTGTTGCTGTTTGAGTTGGGCCGTACTCGCCGTTCGTGGGGAAGCGACTTGGCATGCGTCATGTATTGTAGAACCCGAGACTGGCGGCGACATGTGGTGAGGACATGATCGACACCGCGTGTTACTGAGGGCCACTCACGTAAAACCACCGCGTGGCACGCCGGAACAACGGGTTGCTCTTCATGTCCAGATTGTAGCTGTGGTTTACTGGCAGGCCGCGACGCGAGGGCGACGGAAGTCGAAGATTTTGGGGCGGCAAAGCCATCGAAGCGCCCGAAAAGCACGATGGCCGTTTCATCATGCGGGACAGGGGTTGAAGCCTGGCTTCCTTCGGAAATACCTGATACGGGGCCTGGCGGCGGTTCCGAAGTAATAGCCTACTCGAACATGAACTCGCTACCGGGGCGATACTGGATCCAATAGTGGCCTTTGCCCGCGCCGCCCGAGGCCATGGAAGTTTGCATGAACACGCGTAACAAGAGACAAATGTGTGAGACGACTTCCAGCCTGGTAGGAGACCCTAAAGAAATGGTCGAAAACGCGCTTGGAGGGAACTGATAGATTTTCACTCAGGCGTTACACACCTTTTGGGTCCGGAGAGCTCTGTTATCGCCATGACTATGAGGGAAGCGATATAGGAGTACGGCGGCTCTCTTTCGGGGCGCCTCATGAACCGAAGTTTGGACTTTTTGCCCGATGCCGGTCGCAGCCTCGGGCTTCACAACTGTCTGCGTGCTCTACGAGAGAGAGCCGAGTGACATGGCACTGGATGGCGGAGGCTGGCTGGATCTGAAGGGAAAGGACGGCGGGTACCAGACTGCTGCTGAGGAGACTCCAGTCGTCATTGCTAAGAAATTGTAGCCCAAACGAAGCCTCGATAGGCTGTAAAAAAGGTACGGGTTTAATTTTCAAAAGTATAAGTCAGGACTAACAATTAAAGGAGGAAAACTCTGTTACTCCAAGCAAATCTTTTAAAAGCCATGTGACTCTTCAAAGGCGGCCGACTGGTTCAGTGCGCCACAATTCAGCTCTGCTCGAGGACGCGCCTCCTGGTTGAAGACAACAAGCTGTGTTGTGTCGCCAAGGATAGCGGACCCCCCTCAGTCTTGGTGGCCACGTGAGGACTAATCCTTTAAGAGAAGGAAGGAAAATCCATGCTCCGGAGTCCTATGGGCGCAAAAAGACGTTTGGTGGGGGGAGTCGGCCAAACAAAACAGCGCGACCAACCTATCAACATCGTAACTCTCTCTCTGCCCCCTAGATCCCACTAAATTCCTCCAAAGAAATGCTCCTCAACACTGCAGAAGGGCCCACCTTCCATGCTTGGCATGCCTACCCAGCTATCGGTTCTGGCAGGAGGCTGTGCAGAGTCCGGAGCAGAGAGACTCCACCCACAACCTCCCCTCTGACAGCCTAAATACACGCAATAACGCCATTTATCAAGCCTAGTCCGAGCGTGTTCAATTCAACCGCGACCACAAGCTCCGTAGATTTAATAGGGCCGTGTTTATGGCGTACGAGAGTATCTGGCACCCGTGGAAACAAGGCCGACGGTTTAAAAGAAAAGCACTTCTAGTGAGTGGTACGAAATAGTACATGGGACCGATCAGTTATGAAAGACAGCCGATCGGACTGAAGCGAAGATAAAGTGCAGAAACAGCGCCTAGGAGCCAGCAGGTATCGCTTCGCCGAAAGAGGAGAAGAATGCAGCCGTAAGGGCAGTGAAGTGGATATAGGTTGACATCTTGTCAATGTACGCTAATGAGTAGGAGGGTCTACGTGGGCGGGAAAACACGTCCCAGTTCTCCAGTGACACTATTACAAGTTCTTGTAATAGGGCTGTTCTGGAATATTAATGATTTTGACCGAATGACGATGGTAAAGCAGGCTTTTCCATAAAGCCGCTGCCGACAGTGTCAGATACCACAACACAAGCGCCCGTGATCAGATTTTACATCCCGGACCCCGAGATATCCTCCCCTGAGAGAGGGACTAATTAATTGTGGAAAGTGAGATTAAATGGCCCCTACGAAGAAAAAGAAAAAAACGAGGGAGAGAGCAAAAAAGAAATATCTCCAAAATTCATGATTATGTGAAAGGAAAAATAACAATAAAGCGCAAAGCACTGATTATTTACTATCTAATTATTTTAATTAAAAATATAAACTTAACTGAATGCCGATGACAAACAACAATAATAGCAGAATAATAATAATAATTCGTTTTTAGGTAATCCAAGTAGGTCGGTTCTGAATTAACGAATTTTGTTCTTATATCATTACGGTGTCAATGATTAGGCTATTTAAAAACAGGCTTTGTGTGTTATATGTATTTGCTCTGTTTAAAACTAATCGATTCTACTACTGTTGACTGAAGTTGGCCTTTTTAATTGGCTTATCGTCATGAATACCGCGCACTTAAAATAACGAATGCAATGCGGAGGGCAATTTTCACGCAGTGCCTCATAGGCGAAACAAGCAGTTCACATCACTTTATCAAAGCCACACAAAAGGATTGGTGGGATAAAATCAGGCCTTTCAATAACAATAAAGGTAACACGAAAATGAATCCCCCCAAAAAATCCCAGCTGCAACATCAAACCCGGTCCCTGCTGCTTCCGGATGCACGCTTGGCTTAGAAAAAGCCGTGCTCAGGATGCAGGACAGAAAAATACGTGAAAGACTTTTGAAGGACGTATCGTTAGTAGGGGATAATATTGTTTTGCTATGTGGGAATGTATTAGGGACTGCAATGGAAGGGTCCACCTACTGTTGTCAGGGAACTTCCTCTTTGACCCATAAAGTGTCTCTGAGGTCCGTGCGTTTGTCACGAATGCTACATATTAGGAGGAGAATAATTGCCGAATTATTAGGGTTTTACTGTCTCCTCGTGAAAGAAGGCGCTTCGGGGGACCGGATATTTGCAGTTTTGGACAGAAAAAAGTTATAAATATGTGAATTGCTTAAACATCGACTGTGTCGCGTTCCTCTTGGAACTACTGCCGAAGAAAAAATCAAAGCGCATGAGTGTTCGAGGCGCCTTAAGAAATGGGAACGCAAGACTTCTCTCCCTCACGCAAGTTTCCCCCAAACCACAAACTATCAGAAATTGTATTTTAAAAATTTGCAATCAAACAAATAAACGAATTTGATGATAACACAGATTACGCTCTTGGGGGAAACATAACTGGCGGTGGGATTTTAATTTTCCGCTCGATCTTCAAGTTTGCTGAAGATGAAGATTACCGAAAAAAAAGGAAAACAAAGATTCGGTAAGACTATTATTGAAGAATGTAATCCACAACCAGTTATATCATACTAATCATCTGACGTGTTACTAGACTTTAAATGCTCAGTCATTGAGCCCTTTCCCTCTCTTCCTTGCTGAAAGTGTGGTCAACCAAACAAAAAGACTTATTATTAATTATGGACTGATAAACAGCTTGTTAGAGATCACGCCTCCTCGCTTGCAGACGCTTCCGAGGATCTTTCCAAGATAGTAAATATATGTCATAATCTCCTCCCCTCCCAAAAAAAAAGCCCAAACGCTACTGCCTCCCTAAGCGGGAGTCCTCAGTTCCGACCAGTTCATTTCTTTCTTCATAGTTTCTCTCAGTAAATACGGGAGAGAGATGAGCCGCTTCTTTTATTCTTCCATTGATTGTATCTCCATTCTTCATTGATAAACGTTCATCAAACGCACACAATCTCGTTAATTTATGAAGTCTCCACGTCCGTACGTGCTCGTTTATTATTATTATTATTTTCTGCTTGTCATAGTTTAAATTACATAATGCATGGCGCTTCCACATCTTGGCAGACTCCTTTGGTGATGTAGCTGATGATGAAGTAGGATCCACTACTGATGATGAAAACGACGTACTACCGTGATTGAAGTTCAGCACAAAGTCTTTCTGTCACAGACTGTACGAAGAAGTGGGGATTGGTATCTGAGATATTCCCGCTGAGGAAAACAAAAAAACAAAACAAAAACACACCAATTATTAATATATTGCTAGGAATAATGTCGTTATATCGAAAGTATACGTAAATTGTCTCTACAGTCTTCTTAGAACGTGGAGTGTATTTCAGTTTAGCGCTTTCTAAAGAAAGCAATACCCTATTGTTTTTAGGTTTGACTAGAAGACATGCTTATTAAGCAAGCTCACAGACAATGACATTCTAGTGCTTTCAACGCCATGCCCAGTCTTTTAAGAACAATGGCATTGCTTTCTGTAAATCTCTGTAAGCGAACTCAGTTCAATTCACACATACAAATCTTCCTCCCGCCTTTTGCATTATTCATAGCATATTTCATGTATTTATTTTTTTTCTTCTTATATTACAAACTTCATTTAGGCGTGGCTAAGTAGTTTATTTTTTGTCCACCTGGGCCTCATACACAAGCCTTAAGACGTTAAAAACAGCTCCGCTTGGCTAAGCTGAATACACATGTAAAACTTTATTTGCATTAATGCCGGCTGCCAATCTACTGGCAAAGACGGCACTGTTTTCTTAACCTTGGGTAATGATGGAAAGAAAGAAAAAAAATCTAAACAGCTCACAAAGGCCTTCAAGTCAGACATCTGCTATTTTCCTAATTATAGTGTGTCTCTAAAGCAGCACTGCAGGAAAAATCAACTCAAAAAGTGAGTAATTCCCAATTGCCACTTGCACAAACTTTAACACCCATTAGTCTAAATGCGATTTGGACACATGCAACACATGAAACCATGTAGGCCTTGGAAAATAATTCTACGTGGCATGTCCCAAATTTGGAGGAAATAAAAATGATATGATTGTACAGTCTCATATGACTCAAACAATTTGCCCTTTTCTGCAAAATACTATGGTCCATAACTGTAAATAATTAGCAATGAATAGGCACTATGAAAGCATACTAATTGTAATAAAATGCATTTTAAAAGCATTAATGAAATGGCTTCGATACGCTGTACTACTTTAATTCATCGAAAAATATTTGCCTAAATTGTTACACATGGTGTCGGCCTCCTGTATACAAATCTGATTTAACTTCGATGTCTTTGCTTAAAATTTAACATTAAAAAAAGTAGGACCTTTTTTAAAAACGACATTATATAAAACGTTATTATAATAACAGCACAGCAGCTACATTTTTATTTTACTTTATTTATTATTTTTACATGGGAAACTACATCATTGTATAGGACCCTCGAATGACTCTAATGTCCCTTTTATACCAGCTAAACTTGATGTAGAAATCAAAATCCAACAAAAGAAAACAAGAGTGCGTGCTTTTACCTGAGATGTCGGCGGACTCTCTGCCGTTGTGATGCAGATAGCCCTGCTCCAGAGAATACATGGCCGGCCTACTCGCGCGTAATCCAGAGGAGGTCGGGCTGCTGAGGCGAGTGGCTGCTGTTTAATGTAAGGAGACAACACCTGATGAAGCCCATCGTGCCGAGGCGGCTCCATACGCGCATGGCAGACTCAGCGAGACGCCTGCTGGCCGGCGGAGAGTGCAGCGGGACTGTTGCTGTTTTTCTGGGCCGCCACTCGGCCGTTGCTTAGGACTTTACGTGCCGTCCTGTATGTAGAAACCGAGCTGGGCGACACGTGTGAGACATGATGCCCTGCTGTACTGGAGGCCATCGTAACCAGCGTGAAAACGACGGCCACCGGGATGGCTCATACGCGTCCAGATCTGTAGCTGTTGGTATGCGCAGGACCAGGGAGCGGGGGGATGGAAGGTCGAAGTTTTTGGGGCAGCATCGAAGCGCCGAAGCCGATGCCGTTCATCATGCGGTACATGGGTTTGAGAGCCTGGCCATTTCCTTCGGAAACAACGGCGGCCTGCGTCGGAAAGACCCTCTCGAACATGAACTCGCTCCGGGGTCGATGGCTCAATAGTGGCCTTTGCCCGGCGCCCGAGGCTTTGGGAAGTTTGCATGAAACAATCGTTATGGCCAATTTGTGTCTGACGGAATTTTTCCAGCCCTGTGTAGGAAACCCCTAAAAAAATGGGAAACGCGCTTGGAGGAACTGATAGATTTCACTCAGCGTTAAACTCTTTGGTCGGAGAGCTCTGTATCGCCATGACTATGAATGGCGATATATGAGTAAGGCGGCTTTTCCGGGGCGCCTCCTGCCCGCGGTTGGACTTTTTTGCCCTTGCTGCCGGGTCCGCAGCTGGGCGTTCCACCACTGTCTGCGGTGCTCTGAAGCGACGAGTGCATGGCACTGGATGCGGGGCTGGATCTGAGGGCAGGCGGCGGGTCCAGCTGCTGCTGAGAGCTCTCAGTCGTCATTGCTAAGACTTGTTGCCCAAACGAAGCTGAACGGCTGTAAAAAAGACGGGTTTAATTCATCAAAAGTAAAGTCAGGGGACTAAAATTAAAGGAGAAAACTCTGTGCTACTCCAAGCAAATCTCTTTTAAAAGCCAGTGACTCTTCCAGAGGCGGCCGGAGGTCCCGTGCGCCACGCATTCCGGCTCTGCTTCGCAGGAAACGCTCCGGTTGAAAGCCACCAGCTGTGTGTCGCCAGGGGGGGATAGCGACCCCTCCTTAGTCTCTTGGTGGCCCATCGTGAGGAGCTAATCCTTTAAGAGACAGAACACTCAATGCTCCGGATGTCCTCTGGCGCCAAAGACGGTGCGGCCAAACAAAACGCGAACCACCTATCAATTCGTAAATTCTCTCTCTGCTCTCTCCCCCTAGATCCCCACTAAATTCCTGCTCAAGAAATCTCCGCAAAACTGCCAGAGGACCACCCCTTTCCATGTCTGGCATGCCTCCAGCTATCGGTTCTGGCAGGAGGCTGTGCAGAGTCCGAGCAGAGAGACTCCCCACCCCCCTCTGACAGGCCTAAATTACACGCAATAACGCCATTTATCAAGCCCTAGTCCGCGTTTCAATCAACAGCGCAACACGCCAAACACCGGGGCGAAGGCTGTCACGAGCTCAGTAATTAATGGCGTGTTTTGGTGAGAGTTCTGGCAGTTGAAAAAGGGAGGTTTAAATAGAAAAGCACTTTAGTGAGTGTACGATGTTAATGGCGCGTTTGGACGTCGGGAGAAGTAAGTGCGACGCGAGAGCACGTCGCTTCGCCGAAGAGAGAAAAGAATGCGAGCACGTAAGGCAGGACATGGATTGAACATCTTGTAAAGTAGCATGCTGGGGGTGGGCGAAAAACGCCGTCTCCAAGTGTATACACGTTCTTGTAAAGGGCTGCTTCTGGATAATGATTTGACGTGAGTGGAAGCAGGCTTTTTCCATCAGCCGCCGCGCCCTTTGCTTCAGATACCAACACAGCGCAGTGTCAGTTTACCATCCAGGACCCCATCATCCCCCCTGATGAGAGGGACTAATTAATTGTGGAAAGTGAGATTAATTGGCCCATAGCCATGAGGAAAAAGAAAAAGAAACGAGGGAGACGAGAAAAAAAATATCTCCCACATTCATGATTATTGTGAAAGGCAAAAAAATAAACAATAACTGCGCTCCGTAAAGTCACTTGATTTGATATTAATTATTTAATAAAAAAAGCAGGCAACTTCAAACTGTGCATGTCGAATGACAACAACAATAATAGCCTAATAATACGAAATAATTCGGTTTAGGATAATCCAAGTGGTTCCGTTCTGTAATTAACGAATTTTGTTTTATTGTCATCATTACGCGTGCGTCAATGCTTAGGCCCATTTAAAACAATGTTTTTGTGTGTATATTTTATTTGCCTTGTAAACTAAATCGATTCTACTTACTTGCTTACTGAAGTTGGCCGTTTTTAATTTGGCTTCGTCATGAAATACGGCCGCACTAAAATATACGAAATGCAAATGCGAGGGCAATTTTCACAGCAGTGCCCTCATAGGCAGAAAAACAAGCATGCTGTACATCTTTAATCAAAGCCAACAAAGAGGATGTGGAGATAAAAATCAGGCCTTTCTTTATAACAATAAAGGTAAAGAAACTAATCGTCCCCAAAAATCTCGGCAACATCAAACCCGCTGTCCCTGCTGCTTAAGGATGCACGCCGCTTGGCTTTAGAAAAAGCCTCGTGCTCGGCGCAGCAGCGAAAATACGTGAAAGACCTTTGAAGGCTTCCTCGTTGTGTGGCATAATATTGTTATTTTGTTGTATTAGAATGCTGGAGTTCCTCTACTGTTGTAGGTGAACTTGTTGGATAAAGGTGTCTCTCTGAGTCCTCAGCTGTTGTCAATGCTAGGACGCTGAATAATGCCGATATTAGAGGTTTTTACTCTCCTCGTGACAAGAGGCGCTTGGGGGACGGATATTTGCACGTCTGGGCAGAAAATATAAATATTGAATTGCTAAATATATCTGTGTCCGTTCTCGGGGAAACTCTGCGAAGAGGAAAAACAAAGCGCTGAGTTCTCGAGGCGCCTACGAATGACGAATGTTCTCTCCTCACAAGTCCAACAACTTCAGCAATTGTTTAAATTGTAATCAAACAAATAAACAGGCATGATGATAACAAAGATTACGCTCTTGGGGGGAAATAAATGGCGCGGATTTAATTTTTCCCGGCATCTTCAGTTTGCTATGAAAAAAAAAGGAAAACAAAGTTGGGATACCTATTGAAAAATGTAATCCACACCAGTTATATATATATCATTTGACCGTGTGAAAGAAATTTTGATAACAATAATTTTGTTTTGAGTAGCAGATATTGCGCATTACATCCTGTAGGTTGCAGTATAGTCTCTCCAGATGATAGTCCCCTTTAAACGCCATAAATGGCAACATAGCCTTGTCAGTTTGATTATTGCGTAATGACTTTCCTTTGATGCCCACATTACACTTTTTTTTTTTAGTTTAATTTTTTTTTTTTTTTTTTTTTTTTTTTTTTTTTTTTTTTTAGTTTGACAGAAGCAAGTGGTGCTCTAATTCACCAGTGTTGCAGAACTTAACATGGTGTCGATTTCACAACATTTGTGACATAAATATTTGTGACAGTGACATTTATGAACTATAAAGGATACAAATATACTGACTATTATATCGACATTTGAACTTGTGTGGGTTATTATCCTGTTCACGCGAATGATTATTTACACTTTTTCCCTCCATTAGCTCATTAATTTTACTGTGCATTTGATATCATAATTCCCCAAATCGTGCTTATGAAACGGTCTGCCTTTTAGGAAAATGATCTATTGGAACGTGTCTGTTTGACCTAAGCAAAAAATGAGGCACTATAAGATATTAATAATGACATTGAATTAACATACAAGGTCAAATAAATAAAATAAACAAAACAGGCACCCCGAAACTGTTACAATAACAACAACAATTACTGCTAGTAATGGCACGGTTCACTCTTAAAAAAAAAAAAAAAAAAAAAAAATGCTGTGTTGTTTCAACCCAAATGTGGACTAACCTAACTTTTGGGTTAGAAATGACATTTAAAAATTAAACCCAACAGCTGGGTTTAGTTCATATTTGACACAAACTTGGGTTAGCAGAAAGTGTTTGAGGGATATTTCTGAAGGGTAGTATGTTTGGGAAGCAGAAGCAGGCACTAGATTTACAAATTAAGCATCTTATGGTTTTAACTATCTTAGTAGGTATTGTAGATACTGTACTTGGCCTCGAGAGCTGAGTTATGTCATCTTATCTTCAGGACCGTGGACAGCTCGTGGAAACGTATGGAACTATTTCACCCTGCGTCCCTTTGCGATTTCATTTCAGTATGCACAGCTGCCTCAAACTGAAGCTGCTTTATCTTGATTTATTGTCCTTCACCAAAATGTCTCAAAACCGCCCCGTTTTCAACTCGCTGAACTATTAATATACACATTTTAAGGATGCGGATGCGTGGGAAGTGTGAAAACAAACAGGCGCCCAGACAGAAGGGCATTATGATAACAGCACCTGCAGGTACTGCTTTAAAACTCTCTGGCCATTGCAAAGATTATAACATTGTAACAATATAATCAATAACATAATTGAGGGTTAATTCAGGATAACTGGGCCATTTTTCGTGAGATTTTTCTTTGATTCCTGAAATATATTTGCACACATAACAGAATTCACAGAATAACATACTTTTTAAAACATCTGCCAATAAACGTATTGATTGAGAAGAATCAATTTACTTTTAAAACATGCTTTATTATTCAAAATAAAATGCGCATGCATTCTGTCAGGAAAAGTAGTTTACATTAATTCCAGTTTAGATGCAGCTAAGAGCCTCACTTTCTTTAAGACCCTCAAACTGAGTTTATCTTGAACAGTAAATCTGAAATGAAAAACAAGTTTACATTTATAAGAATCGTTTGAGGTTGGAACAAACACAAATGACAAATAAATACACAGATGACAGCTTAAAACCAATCACAACTGTTCAGTAGGACAATACACATAGAATATTAAATAGTTCACAACTTTCGAACTTTTTGCACAAAACTTTCGCGGACGATCTTTATGCAGACGGATGAAATGTATGTCTTTCTCAAGTGCTTCTGAAAGTGCCAAAGTAACCCCACCCTAGAACCACACGACATTACGACAACAAATAGTCAATTTTGAACGGATGAAAGCCCGCAGACGCCGGCACGCAGGGCCGCTGTCGCAGTCAGTAGTGTGGGATCGACAGGCACTCGGATGTCCAGCTGGAATGGAAAAAAGTCCTGGTAGTGACGGTAGCTGATGCCGGGGTCCTCCCCCGGGGGTATGGGATCAGAAGCACCTGCGTGTGAGGAAGAGCCACAGGGGAGCCCCGCATGGCAGCAAGCAGCATGTCCACTCCCCCTGCCAGGTGTCGAAAAAAGCTTTGTGAGCACGGGCGTTCCTCTTTCCTGAAAGGTCGGCTGAGGATGCTGTCAATGGCAGAAAGAGCCTCGTGAACTTGGCGCTGGAGGGGGGCGTGACGACAGAGTCTCTGGTGTCCACTGCGGAGCTTTTGGCTCGGCCCCCTCTGGCTCCTTGCCTGATTTTTGCTGATGCGCTTTCTCCTCCGACGAAACACCTGTCCGCAAAGGTGTACTGCCAAAGGGCCCAGCATCCAGTAGTTGTCCTTCCCCACGGTCTGGAGGGATCCCGCAGCACCTTGAGAAAGCAGTCGTTGAGAGACAGATTGTGGCGCACTGAATTCCTCCAGCCGGTGTAGCTGCCTCTAAAAAAAGGGAACTTTTCAGAGGTAGTCATTGATTTCGGCCAAAGTGAGGCGGCCCGAGTTCGGGGTCACGGATGGCCTGGCGAAACAAGCGTGTATGATTTCGGGAGGCTTGGGGGCCCCTTTGTAGGGCTTTCCTTTACTCTCATCGCCCGGGAACAGGTGCGGGGGACGTTTCGCCCCGCGTCTCCATCCGAACCCCCGCTCTTCCTCCGGTACAATTTGGGGGACGGGGTAAATGCCCTTGCGTCGGGGGGGGTGGGAGAGCTTTTCCCCGGACTTGGAAATCCCTATTTACCCCCCCCCAGAAAAAACCCCCAGCTTTATTTTGCTGAACCAGTGAGGGCTGGGCCAAAAGCTTTTTGCAATTTAAGAAATTTCCTTTTTGAATAGGAAAACACGGGAAGAAGGGTGCTTGGATCTAAATAGCCCCGCGGGGGCGTCCAAAAACAATTTCCCCCCGTGAAGTGACAGGACCGGGACCGCTTTCGATAATTGCACTTAAAGCCCCGGGGGCGCGGGTCGCTGTCAAAATCCCGCTCACCCCCCGGGGAAACCTACAAAGGGGGGGGGGGGCCCGAACTTTAAGTTTTTTAAAAACACTCTTACAAAAACACACGGTCATGCACCACCCCGGTTTTTAAAAAAAGGGTTCGAGCGTATGGGACAAAAACAGAATAACCCCATGATGGAAAATTTTTCCCCTTTTTTTGATTTAAACCGATTTTCGTCACAGTGAGGCGGCCCTTCCCCCTGCTTCCCCTTTGGGCCTTTCCCCTTTTCTCCCCCGCGCTCGCAAAGAGTTACACCTCAGGAAAAACCCGTTTTCGTGCGTTTTATCAAAGGGGGCGTCGCGCAGTCACCTACACCAAAAACCCCGCCCCTAAACCTACCACCCGTCAGTGGGTCTAGCCAAATCGTACTAAATCGCAATGAGTGAGGTCGTACAAATTGAAAAATGAATTAGCCACCCTCGTAAAATACGTAATGAATTGGTCGAGATAGCGTTGGTTTTATCAGACATGGCATCGTCGCGCAGTCAGCCAAAGCTGCATCTATAGAAGAATAGTCCTAAAAACTATAAAAGAGAGCTAGAATTGGGCTTAAATGTTGCAAACATACCGTAATCACTTCTCAACATTTTGATGTCAGCTTAGTCGTGTTGGATCAAATTACTCATTCGTCATTAACTGTTACATTTGTTGATGATATATGCTTTACCTCTGGTCTAAAACATTCCTAAGAGTAGAACATAACTGTTTAATTAGGCAAAAGAGGACATTTAAAACAAACAAAAAAAAAAAAAAAAACAACAACAACAACAACAACAAAAAAAAGAGGGATATCATGACTATGTTGTTTAGCATCCCATACAATTATACATGATGAATGTCATTCATGCAGGTAAATAAGATGCACAATCCCAACTATGAATTTAGAATATGGGAATATTTTCTTTAAACTCCGAAAGTTAGGTTGCATTAAAGATTTTAGTCAATAAACACTGAATGGACAATACTTTTGACCTTGAGTTGCATGTCTAATGTAGTAAAAATAAACTTATATTATATATAAGCAAGCAGAATGTGTTTCTGTACTCAATGCTTAAGACGCCCATTATGCAAACATGTACAATAGTTCCATTTATGTGTTTTGAACATTCAGAAGCGGTGCCAGAATGTCTTTAAGAGGGAGCAGTACAGATGTTTGATATATGCTTCAAAGTCATGACACTCATTTGTGTCTGGAGACTCCAGCCCTGTTAATTAAAAAGAAAACATATGCATTTCATACATCTAGTGTCTTGAATATACCTTATAATTTTGTACATTTCTAAATTAAAGCGATTTTTTTATATACTTCTTAGTGTTAAAGTAAAAATAAATAAATAAAATGTCAAGGATCTGCAATCATACTAATACCACAATGAAGAAAAGTCCATTTAATAAACTGACAATCTCTCAACTTTAAGGTTGAGTTTTTATATTTTACCTGCTCTAAAGTCAACAAGGTCACACAAGCTCAGGAGTTTTGTAGATGTTGATATTTTTATTGGTTTTTTTTGTGGGTTCCCCTTTTAAATTTTTTTAAAATTCCCCAATTCCCAAAATAAAATTAAGGGAAATTTTGGCGCCCAAAAATTAAATGGGGTTTAGGTTAAAAATTTTTCTTTATTTTAAATGGTTTTTTTGATTGTCACCTTTCAAAAAACAAAAAAAAAAAAAAAACTTTTCATGCATTTTTATAATATTTCTTTTTTTAATTTGAGCCTTTTTCTAAAAATTTTTTTAAAGAGCATTCACCATTCAAAAGAGCACTGAACTGGTACAAGAACCACTACTGAAATCTTACATCAACAACCTACTTTAACAGCTCTCCATCAACAAACTCAAACAAGAAACCGCTCATACACCATTCAACGAGTAACAGCGCAGTTCACCATTTCCAGAGCTTGCCCGAGTGATTCTTTCCACACAGTCACATAATAACGAAAGTCATCCAGGAACAACTGGCACACAGTCCGACAGCCTCATTGAGAAGTATTGCGTGCTTAAATTCGCTCGTTTCAATTAACTATGAAAATGCAAACGGGTTCAAATTTTTTCGTCAAGGTGTTTCCCCCCTGTGTGATATCAAGCAGCAGGTGAATTGCATGAAGGGGGGACACAAAATGAGAAACACAGTGACCCACGTGGGCTAGAGTAATAGCTTGGAACCACACCGCATTAAAGGTGACCGTATTATACACAGAAAATAACTTCTATAAGGGTAGGTGGTTGAACACAATTTGTGTGCCTGCGCGTGTGTGAAAACAACCAGCCCTATAATGGTAAAAATCCACCCAAAGTCCCCCCCCACTCATTTGTTTATAACCCCAATAAATCATAAACATTCGTATCTCCAAACGAAGCTCGTGTTCCAGATTTCTCCCTACGTGAAGTCATCATAAAGAAAAAGGAAAAAGAATAAAAAAAGGAAAAAAAAAAGAAAAAAATTAAAAAAGAAAAAAAAAAAAAAAGACCCTGCCCCATTTGTTTGTGACACTCTCTGCCCTATTAGCATCAGACACAGCCCTGATCCAGAAGCCATGCGCTAAGATCAGCAGCAGTCCGCCATTATACTTTCTTATGTAGCTGTAGCCTGCTGAAACACAATGTCGGAGCCACACATAGAGGCATTACAAGTGTCATGTGTTGGGAAGCAACAAATGAACATAGGAGTCTCCACAGACCAATGAGGACATGGTGGCCCTCCAGAAAAGAAAAAAAAAAAAAAACTGCTAAGTCCTATATGTTTACACCAGACTGCCTCCACAAACGAGGGTCAGTTTCCAGTGCTGGGAGTTGTGATTCGAGGAGAGGGGATTAATTAGCTAAAGCTAAAAGCTACCATTGTCTCTGCCTGTTTTCCACCAATGCTGCCATCATTATGCTTTACCAGAATGTTCGTAAATAAGGAATGTGGTAGTCAAAAAAAAACATTGCATATGAAAACAATGTGAAGTCGACAATATGAAAACAGTTTTGTCCAGCTCATAATCACAAGTGGGACTTAAATAGTTTGTGATAGCCAGCACGCTACCTTGGTGCCTCGAGAGACCCAGCTATGGTCATTATTTTTTGTTGTGGGGCTGTGCTCCCCTTCTGTGTAATTTATAAACATGCATTAATTATGCACAGTACAATCAGATGACTGACTTTTAAACCAAGTACGTTTTCTGTAAAGATAACAGTCTTATACTAATAGTGGAATGTTTATTTGCAAAGGCCAGAATTTTACATCTAGGCATAATAGGCCCATAAAATTAATTGTTTCCTCAAAAATAAATTAACAAGAAGCAAAACCACTGTTTCCTAAACCACTAATAATGCACCTAATAATACTGAAACATAAACCAATAAATAAATCAGGAAATATCTGATTGTTAGGAAACAGCTGCTGATTGATTAAGTGATGTTTGTGTTTTATCAGGGTAAACACTTTAGGGGGGGGGGGGGGGGGGACTATTCTCACTATTAAACAGTTGTTTATTAGGATTGCATTTTTACTAGCATATTAGCTGTTTATTAGTTATAAGGCACATATTGATCTTTTATTCCTGCATTAATCATATAGAATCCTTAACTATACAACATACCAAGAGCTGGGTAATAACTGATTACATGTAATCTGGATTATGTAATCAGAATTTTTTTATAATGTTCGTAATCAGATTTCTGTTACTTTTTTATGGATTACATGATTACTTATAATTCACACAATGACACTAAATTATTCATGGTTTATTGATTCTGAAAGAGAGCACGTACAGTAATGTCATTGTTGTTTTCATGTTTATTAATTGAATAGAAAACCTCAATTAACTACAATCAATCAAACAAAATAAATAAATAATAAAGTAAAAGCAAAATAATCCAGTGTTTCTGAATGGCAAAACACCCTTAAGTACCTGCAATGATGCTAACAAAGTCAATAAACAATAAAACAATATTTACTTGAAATATTAATATTTCAACAATTTAACACACATTCAAATGTTTTCAGTTCTATGATGCTGATAAATGTTCTCATTTTCATGGTAAAGAGGCAAAAAAATTATTTATATTTTTAGTGTTCAAGTGTTTAAGAGACAGACAGCAGAGACACATGGAGCACGTGGTAACCATTCAGACCATCACAGTCCATCACCATGACTACAAGCCTCCACCACAGGCCTGTGATGACGACACATCCCTCCCAGATGCACTCAACCACTTTTATACATGGTTTGTAATGTACAATGACACACCTTCACAAAAACTGCCCACACCTCCCAATGACCAGGCGCTCTGTCTGTCTCCAGCTGACGTAAGGAAGACCCTATCTAGGATTAACCCATGCAAGGCTGCAGGTCCCGACAACATATCTGGCCGATGGTGGAGGGGTGTTGTACCGTGTACTAAGAGACTGACACCGGTACCAAAGAAATACTAACAGATATCTTCAACACCTCACTGAGCCAGGCAGTCGTCCCCATGTGTCTCAAATCCACAACAATCAAAAACAAACACAAAGGTACCAAAGAAATCAACTGTGTCCTGTCTAAATGACTACCATCCCATAGCACTGACTCCAATTATGATGAAGTGCTTTGAGAGGTTAGTCATGAGCAAGATCAAAACCAGCCTCCTCAACACACTCGATCCGCTCCAGTTTGCATACCGTCCAAACCGCTCTTTGGACGCTGCAATTTCCTCCACACTCCTCCTGGCTCTAACTCACATAGAACAGAAGGACCCTTATGTAAGACTGCTGTTCATCGACTTCAGCATTCAACACAATAATCCCACAACAGCTCATTAATAAACTAAACCTGCTGGGCCTTAACAATTCACTGTAATTGGATCCTGGACTTTCTAACCGGAAGACCGAGCACTACCACACTGGGCACAGGTGCCCCACAAGGCTTTGTGCTCAGCCCGCTGCTCTTCATGCTGCTGACCCACGACTGCACTGCCAAATTCAGCTCCAAACACATCATCAAGTTCGCTGATGACACAACGGTGGTAGGTCTCATCAGCAACAGCAATGAAACGCACTACAGAGAGGAAGTGGCACAGCTGACTGTATGCTGTGGCATTAACAACCTGTCCCTCAATGTGGAGAAGACGAAGGAGGTTGTGATGGACTTCAGGAGAAACTCTGCTGACCACCCACGACTGACCATCAACAGTTCCACTGTGGAGAGAGTCAGCAGCACTAAATTCCTGGGGATGCACATCACAGAGGATCTCACCTGGACACCAACACCACGTCACTCTCCAAGAAGGCACAACAGCGCCTACACTTTCTCCACCGGCTGAAAAGAGCAATTCTCCCTCCACCCATCCTCACCACATTCTACAGGGCCACCATTGAGAGCGTGCTGACCAGCTGCCTCACTGTCTGTTACGGGAACTGTAGTGCAGCAGACCGCAAGACTCTCCAGCAGACAGTGAACACAGCTGCAAAGATCATCGGTGCATATCTCTCCCCTCCATCCTGGACATTTTCCTTACATGATGCTCCAGTAAACCACCAGCACCGTGAAGGACTCCACCCATCCCTCCCACAGTCTCTTCCAGCTCCTACCATCAGGAAGACGGTACCAGAGCATCAGAGCCCGCACAGTTTTTTCCCCCAGGATATGAGAGCCATGAACTCCGCACCCCTCTGAAAAAAAAAAACATACAAACCCCTACCTCCTGAAACACGGACCATCTTAGCTCCCCCCCAAACAATCCCCAACCTTACCACATCACAGGAAAAACTGTCTGAAACTTTTTTTTCAGCAATTCGAAGTGTGCTACACACAGGTGAGTGTGCCTGTAACACACTCTCCTCTATGTGCACTAGACACATTTCACACACTATTGTGTACATATTCCCACAAAAAGACTCAATAACATATGTATATTTACATGCTCATCCACTACACATATCATCCTGCACTGTTTCCCAGCCAGTTGCTTGACTTTCCCTTTGGTCATGTAAAATATTTATTACAATCATTATTACATATTTTATTCACTATTTTTATTATGTATTGGTTATTATTTATATATAGTATGTAGTAGGTTAGTTGCATTTAGGTTTACACTGTTTTACTTCATTGTTGTATGTCTGTATTTATGTAGCACCGTGGTCCTGTGAGGCACGACATTTCATTCCACTGTATGTCCACACATGTAGCAGAATGACAATAAAGCTCAACTTGACTTCACTTGACTTAAATAATTTATTTTACTTTTTTTTTTGTTTCTTAATTATAAGCTTTTTAACAACTCACAAACCGATTGCAGTTCTTACATTAAGCCCAGTTTTGGAAACACTATCAGAAATATCAGAAACTAGAAAGTATTTTCTTTCTCTTTGCTTTTTTATATTAATATGGTACGTTGAATGGTATAAAATTAAGACAAGATGGATAAAATGTAATCTGCAAGTTATCTAAAAAGCAGTCAGATTACATTACCTAAAACTAACAACCTAACTATGTTACCAACTACAGTTTTCAACACATAATCTGTAATCAGTAACAGACTACCATTTGTAAGTACTCAGCTCTGTCCATACCTAAACTTAACAACTACCTTTCTGACTCCATTAATAAGCAGCAAATTAGGAGTTTGAAACAAAAGTCATATTTAATACATAAACAATTTTCCTCAATCGTGCAGCAAAGATTTTTAGCCATTTACAGTAGTTTTCATAAGGGGTTTATCCATCTGGCTTAATATTTTAAAAACATGCCAGTTTAGCAGATTTCAAAAAGCCATTGCAAAAATGCATTTGCTTACAACATGGCTGATAAATGAAAAACAAAACATTAAAAATGCATTTGCTTACAACATGGCTGATAAATGATGCTTATTTGTATTTTTGGATGCACATTACGATGAATAAACAACCTAACAGATTCCAGACCAGGGCTGGACACAAACACCTTAATGGGAACATGCCTGTAATGCCAAGCATAGTTTTCTGCTATTTTAACACCTATACATTATGCAGTATACAATGCATTCTTTAAGGTATTTTTCATCAAGCAAATAACCACAGTCATTAACACTTTCTGTTCCATAATTGCTTATAAAAGCATAATGGTTGTTTGGAAATGTGCACACATTGCAGGGCGGTGTTAAAAGTCCAGAAGACTATTTAAAGTTCCTCTCTTGCTTTGTAGATGATCATCTTTAAATGCAGTTCTCAGCTAGAATACTTGTTCCCAGTTCAAACTAATTCTTTAAACATGATGAAGAATTTCACTATAGGGATAAAAAATAATAATCTGTATGATATAAATGTGATGATAAAGAAAGACACATCAGATATTAGACATGTGGCATCTGTCAATGCACACTAGATGATTTTATTTCTTTTGTAATTATAATACCGGATCAGCAGATGAAGGTGAACAGGGTTCAAGTTCTTTCACACTCTTTGATATGAGGGCTAGAATCTAAAACCGCCTAGCCCATTGTGAATCATCTATTTTGGTTCTGAGGTCTCTCACCTTGATACTGTATGGAAAAAAAAATAATGGTTGGAGATGCAACCAAAGGATTTTGAATAATCTCAATAGAAACAAGAATACATCTCTCACCTTGATACTGTATGGAAAAAAAAATAAAGGTTGGAGATGCAACCAAAGGATTTTGTGAAATCAACTAATGACACATTAAAACACAGTTGGAGATGCAACCAAAGGATTTTGTGAAATCAACTAATGACACATTAAAACACATGAAAACTTCAGGCTTTTGGTTTTAAAGTGTTCTATTCAGAATTTTAATGAGCTGAGGGGTTTGTTTAGTGGAACTTATTTGGCAACTTTAGTGGAGTATCAGAAGCCAAACATTACTGGGGTTTTATATATATATATATATATATGAATAGTTTATTTGCAAAAACAGATAACTGTTGTTAAAAGATGTTTTTTTTTAACCTAGTCAAAATAACCCAACTTTAAACCCTTTGGCAGCTTTGATTGAGATTTAATTGGAACCCACAATGCAAAAAACTTGTATGATTTTTTGAGAATTGCACAATGAAAACATATAAAAATAACAATTTATTCAAAAAAAATTAAATACGAACTACAAAATAATAAAATATTTATTTATTTATTTAGCCAATATTAAGGTGGACAAAATAATTACAGGGTGGTCAAAAATACTTTGGTCTAAACTGTTTTTTGATAGAAAGTAATAAAAACTACTTAAGAAGTTTAAATACATCACATCTTCAACTTAAATTACTTTCAATCATCAAAATCTATTCTAGTAATTGTTGTATTTATCATGAAAATGGGGTATGCATTTGAAAAATTGTGACATTTGGTGTTTAAAATGCTGAAAAATGGTTCAAATGGTCAACTTCAATATGTTTAAAGTTCAAATGGTGTTGTTTAAGACTAATATAGCTTTAAAATGTATATTGTTCAGAATTTTAAGCTCATGCTCTTTACTGGGGACACAAAATGCACCGAATAGTGGCAATGACCCAGCTGACTGATCCATGATTGCTGGAAGCAACACAACAACACCGTCATCCAGCGAGAGAGAGATCTGCACACTCTCTTTCATGAGATCAGAATCACGGTAGTAATCTGTCCCGAGCAAAGCGTGCCACTCCCCTGCAAGGATCCACGCTAACCTTTCCCCCTCCCTCCCTTCCTCCCTCGTGCTACTCTTTTTTCTGTCTAAACTTGAAAAAAGAGCCAAACAACTTACTCACGCATGAGGTTTGCACGAGATCCTGCCCTCCCTCCCTCCGACCGTCTCTCTCTGCAGAAGCTCTGAAAGAGTAATTGTCCTCAGATTAAAGATGACAGAAACGAGGGAAAACCACTTCGTTTGGAGAGAGAGCAAGTTCTCGCCCAGAGGATTTTGTCAATGTTACTCTTTCATGGTCCAGAAGACATCCAGTTTCATCCATCTTTGATGTATTTGTTCCTCCTAAAATTACATCTGAGAAATAATAATGGATAACTGAGACAATTATTGTAACAGCTATAAAATCTCATGTTAAGGGTCAGGGAAGTAATGTGTGAGTTCACACTGAGATTTTTGCAAATCTTGGCAAATTAGAGTTCCTTTCTTCCTTTTTCTATAGTGAAACATCAAAAACAGAGATTTACATTGCAAAATAATAATTTCTTAATCTGTACTTTGCCTTATTTTCCAGTAAACAAAAAAAAAAAAAAAAAAAATTTGAAAAGAGATGCAAAACTGCGCTTTTATGGAAATGTATATTGAATAAAACAGTTTTCATACTTAAAATAATTTATTTTATTTATTTAATATATTTATTATTTTATTTTGTCTATTTATTTACTTATTTACTGTATTACTTATTTACTACCTGAAAAATGAAAGAAATCTTCTGTTGAACCAAACAGTTGCTGGTAGCCATCCACTTCCATAGAATTTTTTTTCAATACAAACTTTCTTTAAAACTGTGTGTGTGTGTGTGTGTGTGTGTGTGTGTGTGTGTGTGTGTGTGTGTGTGTGTGTGTGTGTGTGTGTTAAATAGAAGAAAGAAACTCTTTTGGAACAAAATGAGGTTGAGTAAAAGACAAAATACGTTTCAGTAGAAGATTTATGTTTACAGCCAGTCACCATTGAAATACACACAGGGATCTCGAAGTGAGAGGATAGTAGTGTTTTATTTGTTCACTCTGCTTGTCGACATTAGATTTCAAACACAACTTGCCCCGTGTGAGATATGTGGAACAAGCCGTGACAGGCCAGGAGCTGCAGGGACGAGTGTAAAGCTCTGAAACAGGAGAGCTTTAAAGCAGCTGATTGTATAATGACAGCTCTTAACAAGGGCGCTAATAGTTTACTTCTTGACTGACATTTGCAAGCTGGTATGCGAAGCTGTTGAGCGGCCGTCTAGCCATTTCAGGTTAAAAATATAAATGCAGCTCACCGAATATTGCATAGTGACTTATTATTTGTTAACTATAAAAATAAAAGGCTTATTTTGAATGTATTAGCTCCTAAAACCAGAGAGTTTTTGAGGTCTTTAAGTCTGTTAATCACAGGTAGCATGAGGCAGATTAAATTTGCAATACTGCAAAATAATAAATCCTTAATATGTATTTTTGCCTTATTTTCAATAAAATAAGAATATATATATATACATATTGCAAATTCAGCAAGAAAAATACATTTAGTTCAAAATATTTTCACTAGAAACTAATTTTGTATTCCAATATTGCAAATTCAGCAAGAAAAATACATTTAGTTCAAAATATTTTCACTAGAAACTAATTTTGTATTCCAAGCAAATGTGATATTGTTGATATAAAAGTTGTGATATTGCACTTTATATTGCTCCATTGCGACCTACAACCAGTTATTTGAAAGCAGCATCCCACCTGCAAGTTACTTAAGACAAGATTGTTGTATTTTTTTGAAGAATGTGGTGTTTTTCTGTGCAAAACTCACTATATACTAGATACTCGTGTGTTGTGGGTTGCCAGGCAGTTGAAATGTGGTTAAGGTGTGTTAAGGTGTTTAGTGTGTTGCTAAGTGCTTGCTTAATTTTAATATGCAATGATTGCAGTGCAACGCAACAAGCACCACAATAATCTCAGTCTTTAGGTGTGTCCCCCCCCCCCATTTTGCACTCTTATATTTGTGTGCAATTTTATTTATTTATTTATTATTTTTGGAATAACAAGGTTTGACTTTATAACGAAACCCATCAAAGACAGCAATTACAGCTGGCACAAAAATGAAGGAAGGAACACAGTGCTTCTGCTCACCTGCACATGAACTTGGTTTCTTGCAATCTTAATTGATGGTACCGGTGCATTTTTGCTTCCACCTGCTCTGACAGATTGTTTACCGCAGCCCTGAGGTGAGAAGACAACACAACCAAAATAGAAACCTCAGCAGGCAGCAGCCTGCTCCTCACAAAGCCATCCAGGTTATTTACAGCATCGCCATTTATTTTTCACAGAGTTGAAAGGTTCATCTGCAGCAAAGCCACAAATAAGAAAAAGTGAAAGTGTTTGCCAAAGAGGCTATTTGAATAACACCAAACTGCAATTGCCAGTGTCAAGTGTTTTATCTGATGTGATGTTTCTTTGATTGGGCTAGTTCTCTCCACATCTTCTGTTAGTCTGGAGATCCATTGTGTTCTGTAGGCAAAGCTGAACCTAGTGACCTGTTGAACGTTGATAGGTTCAAGCTTGTTTGCATACAGTTGTCTGGATGCTGAAGTGTCACAATGTCGACCATTATGGCAAAATCGAAGTGCGCGGTTTGAACGCGGCATGCAATGATGTACCAACAATCTTATCTCACTCCCAAAACCACGGTAGCTTATGCAATGTCAATTACATTCAAATGCACAGTTAAGGGAAGCTAATGCAAAGCAGAATGTTTGTTTTCTGTCTGCTCAGTGAATGAGATCTCATTGGAAATCTCTGGGACTTCCAAACATATTTTCATGAATCACTGATAACCTGGGGAAGAAGCGCTACTGTTATGGGCTGTCAAGTATAAAGAGTGCGCAACGAAGGAGTAGAATCCAAGTAAGATCTTTTAATAAACCAACAGGGAGAAAACAAGAACATCCTTAATCCAAAACAATAGCAGACATTGAATCGAGGAAGACACAGGGTATAAATACATTGGCAACGTAATCAAGATGAAAACAGAACAGGTGTGGAGCCAATTAACAACTAAGGGAGCAAACTAGGGAACTAATGCAGGGGAACAGAAATACAGAGAAAAGTAAACTAAAAATGGATCAGAACATAAATGTGACATTTCACCACCTCCCGAAAAGGCATGTCCTCGTGCCAACAAGTCCAACCAAGGAGGGAGAGTGGAGGTTCAGGAGGCGGGCATGAGGCAGGCAATGGGAAAAGGGGACAGTTCATTGAGCCAGGGAGGAGCCCGGAGCAGAAGGAGTCAGGCGGAGATCCAGACCACATCCAGGACAGCAGCCCACAGTGGATTTGCCAGAGGGAGAAGCCATGGTGGAAGTAGGGCTGGTGACAACAGGTGGCCAACAGATGGAGACTGTGGAAGAGGAGCTCAGGGTGGAGATGGAGAGCTGCAGAGCCAGGGTGACACTGAGGTTCCAAAGGACCAAGGCTGAGCAGATGGCTCAGGCAACTGAGGCAGAGGCAGGGATCTGGAAGAACGTGGTGGAGCTGGAGGGAAGGAGGAGCCAGACAGTGCCAAAAGGATGAGCTGAGGCCGGAGGTGTGGAATCCTGTAGCGGAGAAAGGTTGATGACTGACCGAGGTGGAGCCAGAGGGACAACGGTGCCAGTGGGATGACGGGGCACAGTGGAGACCAGGGAGCCAGGAGCCAAGGCAGACCAGATGAGTCAGAGGGCCGAGGTGAAGTCACAGTCTCTGAGACTGGAAGCGGAGACAGGGGGTCCTCCGACCCTGAGGTAGCTGGCAACTGGAGATCTCGAAGCACATCTGACCCATCGGTATCTTCAGCGGGCAACGGAGACAAGGCCGATGGCTGGCAGAGACAGAGAAGAAGGGAGTGGGAGGCTGGAGATGAGGTGTTGGCCGTCGAAGAAGACATGGCCAGAACCAGCGGGGGATTCAGGAGTCGAAGGAGAGCTGGGCAGGACCAGCGGGACCAGAAGCCAAAAGTCCTTCTCATTTAAACAGTCAAATGTTTCAGAGGCCAGCCGTCAGCTCACCCTGAGTGGTGGAAGTGTGGACATGGTCCCCACGAGAACTCCCACAGCAGTGTTGCCGGCTCATGCACCTGGTCAGACATGTCTTGAGGCTCTGGCTCCAAGGTGGGTGGACCACCCTGTAGCTCTTAATTGCAATAGCTCGTCGATCGCACAGTGGGCTCTGACGGATGACCCATGCTGCGGGAGGATGGTGACTGCTGGCTGGGCTCTGGATCAGAAGTGGGGCTGGAGATGTCCTCAGCGGGGCAGACAGAGAAATATAATCCATTTTTTTTCCAGCAGCCACTCCACAAATGTGGCGAAATTTCTGCTTGGGATCATCTGCTGGCAGGCATGCCTTAGACCGCTCGGTCAGGCTGGTATAGTAAAAAACACAAAGTGAGCAGTCAGGGAAGTGCATAAGGCACGCCAGATCTAAAAAGTCCCTATTATGGTCCTCCAGCAAGCAGTCCATCTGCTCCAAGCATAGCAGCTCAATGGCTGGATAATCCATGCAGGAGAGGGGAGAGAGGAAAAAAGAAAAAAACACTGCAATTATAATCTAATTTTACTCATATTGAGGATCTGCTATTCTGTTACGGGCTGTCAAGCATAAAGAGCGCTTGACGGAGGAGTAGAATCCAAGTAAGATCTCTTAAAAAACCAACAGGGAGAAAACAAGAACATTCGTAATCCAAAACAATAGCAAACACTGAACTGAGGAAGACACAGGGTTTAAATACATGGGGAATGGTATCAAGATGAAAACAGAACAGGTGTGGAGTCAATTAACAACAAAGGGAAGAAACTAGGTAACTAATGCAGGGGAACAGAAATACAGAGAAAACTAAACCAAAATAGAACAAAAGAGAACATAAACGAAACAGCAGTGAAGAACCACAGCAAATGCCATGAATTCCAGTAATAATGTCAGAAGGACTATCAAATACATTCACACTGGCTGATTCGCTGATTTTCCCCACTGAATGAATCATAATTCGATCCTGTATTTCACTCTCTCCATGACTGTCTAATATTGTGAATCTCAATGTTTGTCTATGAAATTCATTTACGCATTATCACAACTCAAAACCATTAATAATCTCCGCCTTACTCAAATTACACAAAAAGTAGTCAAACGATGGTTCAGAAACAGAAAGCTTTTTTATTCTGTTTGGTTTAAATAACAAAGGTGATTTTCACAACAGACCCATCGATCTAGACTACATGAACTTCTTCACCTCAGTTTATGTAGCCATATTTTCATTAGAACTAGTAATTTTTGAGAAGACTTCATGACCAAGGACATTTATTGTGAGTTATGTAGATATAGTATATTTCATAATTCAGTTTATGTTGTGCCCAGTGTTGGGGACTAACGCATTACAAGTAACACGAGTTATGTAATCAGATCACTTTTTTCAAGTAACTGGTAAAGTATCACATTACTTTTTAATTTACAAGAAAATATCTGAGTTACTTTTTCAAACAAGTAATGCCTTTAGATTAACATAACATTTGTGTATCATTTTATTGCTGAATAATGATGAACTTTCTTCTTCTACTTTCTTCTACAGTAGACACAGGGCCATGATTAATGCATTATGAATCATCTATTTTAATTTTTTTATGATAAAGACAAGGTTATTAAACAGGGAAAATTTGCGCACAACAAAGAACACAGATGCAAATAATTTTCATAACGACTAACGCAATTTACCAAGAACAGCGTTGTTAGAAAATCTGACCCTATGGGGCGTTTACATGACATTGTTACAACAAAAAACGTAAAATGTTTTATTCATTTTGGCCGTTCATTTACACAACAACTGCGTTTTGGGAGCCTGAAAGTGCAAACTTTTGAAAACGTGTTTCAAAATGCAAGTTTTTGAAAGCTGTACTATTATCATCTCTGTGTAAACTACGAAAATGTGAATTTATGAAAGCAGTGCTGTCATGCGTATGCATATTACATGTTCAGAGTATAGGCATGCGCACAAACGTGTAGTGTTTCTTTACAAAGTGACAACATCGCCAACTACTGGCCTGGCATGCATAATACAGCGTTTTTAGAAATTTTCGTGGATTCCTTTGAGCGAGGATAATTTTTGACATTGTTGTCATCTGTATACAAAACTTTCGAAGAATGCTAAGGAAATATGTTTCCATTTTTAACGCATCATTGTTGTGTAAACATACCCTTAATGTGAAACTCCTACAAATGCATATGCAATAAGGTCAGCTGCAAAAATAACTGTGCTTTTTGGCACTAATGTTTGACTCTGTGTCTTTAGTAAATCATGAAAGTAGTTTTTAATTGCCAAAAGGTTTGGAGCAGGCTGTTAGCAAATCTGGCCTTAAGTGATTTATTTATAGCAATAAAGATACCAAAAAAAAAAAAAAAGTATTTGACTAGTCATGCATTGTAAATAATGACTTTTTGAAGATTATTGGAGTGCTTTTTACAATAAAATTCTACTTTCAAATTTCACATCTAATTCAGTGTTTCTTCTTGTTTCTGCGGAATTAGGAATTAGTAATCCAACGCTACATTTTTTCAGTCTAACAGCTTTGCATTCCTGGCCTAGTTCATCTTTTTTAGATCTGAGGTCCAAAAACCAAAGTCATCAGAGTAAACAGTTACACCCTTCACATGCCAACGCAGCACTCCGAGCTTGAAAGATGACTATTTTTGTTGCTATGTTTGTGCGGTTGTCAATCACAATCAAAAGCAGAGGTGAAACTGGTGCTTGAAGTATCGGGCTGTGAGTCGGAGGTGTCAGCAGGGCCGGTCTTGTCTGGGTGCTGCTCCTCTTGTTTGGCCCCGGGCCTCTTTCGTGCAGACTCAACTGGGATCCCCTGCAGGTGAAGGCGGCTTAGATAATATCACAGTTACTACACGCAAAACCTGTTTGGGTTATTTTCAAAACATGAGGGGAGGGAGAAGCACTAGACAAAAAATGCAGCCGCAGCAACAAAGAGCCCTGCGTGCAAACAGCGTCAGGAACTCCCTTCAGGTGAGCGCGTGGAAACATGGGCTTTGCACGAAATGGCCACATGCGAAGAAACGGTTCAATGGTTCACACTTCGCTGAGGATGTGCGTGTGCGAGCGAGTTGGCTTATGAAAACAAGAGTCAATCGCGGGGCATGTTTCGTAACACCGTTCTGATTTACAGTGAATGCCAACCTGTTGCTTTTATTGTAAGTATATTAGAGCACCGTTTGTTGTCATCTCTGGCGGGTTTCAACCTGCTTGACCCAGTCACTCAATGCCTTAATCCATTATCTTTTTTATGATTGCATTAAAGAAAGAGTCACACAGAGCCCTCCCTTTCTCAGTTTCTTTAACAGACAGCTTCCCTGTCACAACAAATGTAGGTAAGTGAAAAACAGGAGTGAATTATGACATTTGAGTCATCGCTCAATGGCCGGTTTGGGGAAAATCAAGTCGTTGTTTTGCCTCTTGACTGAAGAAACTCAAGCCGCTAGGGGAGGACGGCTGCGAGTCTGCCGCGGGCTTTCGTAAACAGAGTTCGCTGGTGGTCCGAGCAGATGTCTGATGAGAGGTAGGCGGCGTGTGGCCCCTGCTCGCCGCCAGGGGTTTGATCAATGGCAGCACGTTTGCAGTGATGCAATCAAAGCTGACAGCCCCGTTTAACAATATTTATTTCCTCTCCTCATGCTGACTGCAGCCAGGTCCATGTTTAAAGCTGAAACCATGTCTTCAAAGAGGATTCCCGAACATGCAATCCAGTGAGAATGGATTAAATAAAGACTGAGTCATACCAGTTCTTATTTAATACTAGCTACATATGGCAGTAACAAAAAGTCTTGCCATTGTACTTACTGTAAAATATAGACAGGACAGGAGAATGAATTAGAAAATGGTTTACTTTCACACTAACTAACTAACTTACTAACCACAAGGCCAGAAAAAAAAGTCAAAGTTAAAGTGATTGAGATGCCAATCAAATCAAAAAAAGCGGGTTTACTGTTCACAGATACCTAAGGGTGAACAAGTCTGAGGTAAGGAGTAGCTAAACATTTAGTGTTTAATGATGTTAATAAAATATTAATATTAATGACCAACAGCAATGCCCAGTGATGTTTTCAAAGAGACTAATGTCTTCAAAGAGGATTCCCAAACATGCAGTTTACATAAAGACATTAAGACATAGCAGTTCTAATTTAATACTGCATACGGAGGCCTTTTGCCGTTGTATTTACAGTACTGTATAGAGAGGAGAAGGAAATTGGATCATAAAATGGTTAGGTCACACTAACCACTAGGCCATGACTCCAATTGAGCAATTTTTAGTAAACGAGTCATATGGTTTTAAATAGTGTGTAATAATCGTATAGTTTTACAAAACAATTTATCTGTATAACATTTTTTGAAATAACCTTTTCTTTTTCAAAGCAGCTTTACAGAAAATCATGATGTTAAAGTTTTTAATATCCTAATATCTTTATGCATTATAGTCACATTTAGCAGATTAATGCTGTGTGATAATAGAGTTAACAATCGAGCAATTGAGCAGCTGAGATTTTCTATATTTACTATACGCAATTATATTGTATGCACATGGATACAGACATTTATATATTAAAACTTATATAAAGAGCTGGACGATTGTGTAGTTATATTTTGCAAAAAAAAATATATATATATATATATATATATATTAAGTAACTCTATATATATATATATATATATATATTGAGTAAGAGTTTAGATGTTGGAACTAAGGGAGTAAACCAGTTGTTTGTACTCTTAAGAGCAAGTTCATTTCAAACAAATAAGGAGATTGAGTCATATGTCAGCATGTCTCTCTATTATTTGGTCGTCATCCATGCTGTCGAACATGCTGCATGCTTAGATGTTTACATAAGGGTGTAAAACATCAGTTAGTGAAGACATGCTGTGCACGCCGGCACTGATGATTACAAATGAAGGGTGTTCCCCTTCAGTCATTCCACGTCTGTCTTCCTCTGTCTCTACATATTTATATAATCACACAAAACAGTAAGTCAGTGCACTGCAATAATTAGAGATGGCCAAACTGTCACATGAAATATTTGATATCATTGATGCTGCTCTGTTTGACGTTAGGATGACAAGAAGCTTAAAGAGTTAAATTTTTAGTCTGGTCTGCTTCTAAAATGCTCGTCAAAATGATTGCCAATCAAATCAAAGAAAGTGGGCTTTACAGTTCGCAAAAATAATGTCAAATTTCATCATTTTGAATTGAAAAACCTTTATTGTTTATGTGGTTAATTTGTAATTGAATGAGAAAGGACATGGCAAAAAAAAGTGATATGGGAAAGTGATATGGCAAAAAATACTAAATAAATATATATATATATATATCATTTATTTTCACTACGGATCATAATCCACACTTTTTTTCATGTTGTTTTTTAAGACTAGGAGCATTGTGCATAGTTTAAATATTTTAAATGTTAGGTGTAAATGGTTCAAATGCATGGTCTTTATTCCCCTTGAATTTTTCAAAATACTTTATTTCCAAAAATTCCAAAAGTCCACTCCAGTTCTTTAATTCCAAAAAAAAAAATGGTTTTGTGCTGCATCCGAAATGGAATCTTATAGCTAAACAATTTATGTCAAGAAGTTTCCTTATTTCCTTGATGAACTTCCTTTTTGTAGATGTTTACTTAGTTTTAATGTATCAGTGAGACTCTCCTTCATCTGGCGTTCCTGATGTCTGTGACTCATCTTCATGACATGCCATGAATTAACATTTGGCCTGTGCCTGTTTACTTGCAGAGATAGGTGATTTTCTCGTAATGACACCTTCGGTTGTTTATCTGCCGAGACTCTCATTCTTGTGCTGAGATTTTATGGACAAGATGCTAAACAAACATAATGGCTTGATTCGACTCTCCAGCTCTTCCTGAAAGTATTTACAGTAGCCTTTTAGTAGTTTACATGAAGGGAAGTTAAATAGTTTACATGCATTTTTAGTACTTGCAGTCAAGGTCAAATGTTTGTATGTGGCATTGCCAAAATGATTCCAGTGAGACTAAAGTGATTTAAAAACTCGCTTTTTGTAAGTTTCACATAAAGAGTCTCAGAATGGGCATTTTATTGAACTTTTAAGAGTCTGAGCACCTTCGATTTCGTTTGTGTCTGTCTCCACACGTTTATGTCTGAGCTGGTTCGATTTCTGTTTGTTTAAGGGAGTGTGTGTTTAGAGTGTGTGTGTGTGTGTGTGTGTGTGTGTGTGTGTGTGTGTGTGTGTGTGTGTGTGTGTGTGTGGTGTGTGAGTGTGTGTGTGTGTGTGTGTGTGTGTGTGTGTGTGTGTGTGTGTGTTCGCCCGTGTGTTATGTGTACACAGCGGGCTTTCCGTACGTCTGCTTGTGTCTAATACCGTGATTCATCTCGTGTGTATTTGGGTTTCCCACCTGAACTGTGTCGTATTACGGTCTTTTGTCAGTCGCCTATTACATGCGTCTAAAAATAGGCAGTGATTGTATATGTGGCCACCGATGGCCCCCACCCAGTCGACATCAACCATCTTATAAGTTCAAATGATTTATGGCTGGCTTTTTAGTCAGGCAGGTGTTTGACGTCAAAACGGACGCCAGTATGAGGAATGCAACCACACAGGTAATGGATTTCACGTTCAGCTTTAGTCCTGTAAACTCTCACCTGGGTGTTGACATGAGATCAGGTTTATGGACAGGCTATTTATAACATTACAGTTGGACGAGGGTTTATAAGGCTTTGCAAAAGCTTTATTGAATTATCTGCTGGTCCTTTTCAGTTTTTAAGTCTCTGGGCGTTTTTTTTTATTATTACAGTATGTACACACATTACGCTATTGTTACAAGTTATGTTTTGTTTAATGGATAAAAGTGTTTATCTGAATCTGTAAGAACTGTTACAAAACCTACACTGTTAAAAAAAAAAAAAAAAAAAAAAAAAAGATTAATTGAACGAAGATTATTGGAATACATTTTACATAAAAACTATTTTTATTACAAAATCTCATGTTTGATTCAGTGTTACTTGCCATATGTTTGTAATTATTTCTGAAATTTACAAGTGATATCTGAGAGAAAATTGCTTTAAACACAACATTTTTTCATCATAATAACAATCATAAACAACCCAACAAAAAAAAAAATAAAAACATCTTCATACAAAGATTTATTTATTTTGCAAAATGAAAATGCTAAGTGTGTGAACGATGCATCTCAGATATGTGAAATTATGCAATGCTGCAAGGTACTGTAGTAAGTCCTGTCTGATTTGATGATTAACTCGTTGTAACATTTCAGAAGGAATGTCCTGGATTCCCGAACAGGACGGAGTTAATTCACGAACGATGGAGGCACGCACTGGAGCCCAGGTGGGAATTCCTGAACAGTCCTTAACAAACAGCTCTTATTTCATCATTATAAAGACAGCGAGGCTACATTACTTCAGCTTGTGCGTTAGGATGAACCACTATGTAAACAGGAATGTGAGAAGATTATCACAACCAAGGCACATCATAAATATCTTTTAGAAAGGCACTAGAAAGTAATAATCATATTTCAAAATATTTTCATTAATTTTCTAAGGAACACCTCTCGTGACTGGAAATAAATAAGTGGTGTAATCTGGAGGTGTTTCTTTGTAATTTATTTTCTAGGGTGTGTTAATTACATAAATAGCTGATCAAAGTAAGATCAAAGCTGTCTAATACCTCATTACAGGATTTGCCAAGTGTTCATGAAGTAGTTAAGGCTGCAGCTAACAACTACAGTAATTTAAAGATTTAATCTTACAAAATGGTTAAAATATCCATTGTGGAAAAAAAGAGGTCACGCTTTACTTTGGGAGCAATTCTAACTATTAACTATGACTTTTGCCTTAATAAACTCCTAATTTGCTGCTTATTAATAGTTCATAAGATAGTTGTTAAGTTTAGGTATGGAGTGGATTAAGAGATCTAGAATATGGTCATGCAGAATAAGACATTAATATGTGCTTTATGGCACACTACAGTGTGTGTAAACTCCAAAAGGCCAAGAAGACGATGAAGAACAGCTCAATAACTTCAATGATCCAACAGACAGAGTGATACTACAATACAGACATCCACAAACTGATGAAGACCAAGAACACTGGGTTTAAATAGGACAGAGGACTAACGTGGACAGATGAGACAGAAAACTAATCAGACACGAGGAAAAACTAGGTCAGAACAGGGAAACATGAGAAAAGACAACACACTAAAAGTCCATGATTGTGACCCTTTATAAGTACTAAAAATTAACAAATATGCTGGTAATATGCACGCTGATAAGCAAATAGTTAATAGTGGGAATTAGCCCTTTGAATAAAGTGCTACCAAAAAAATAATAATAAATAATAATGAAAAACAAGGAGGCAGAATTGTCCACACAAACACATGAACTTTTCTAAACATAGTAGCATGTTAGAGTAAACAGAAGACTTTTTCCTTTCATTATATACAGGATTGTGATCAAATACGGTTCATTTAAACCTAAAATATATAAACATGTTTGTGGTTTCCTGTTGCATTTAGAAACACAAGCACATGGTCAATGCACTTGACCACATAAAATGATATGCTTATGACCTTTGATGTGTTGAATAAAATGTGCTCATATACTTGTTGTACACTATACAGGTCGCTCCATATTTCAAATGTGAGTGGAGTTTTTCATTGAACTTTCATGGAAGTGATGGTGTAAAACGCAAACTGCAGGCAAAGCACTTTAATGAAACTTGATGCCCATTTATATTTTTTACCCAAGAATGAACATTTGCTGAAAATGTGCTCATCCTCAGTTCATCCGAGATCAGGATGAGTTTGTTTCTTCATCAGGTTTGTAGAAATGTAGCACTCAATGGATGCTCTGCAGTGAATGGGTGCCGTCAGAATGAGAGTCCAAACAGCTGATAAAAACATCACAATAATCCACAAGTAATCCACAGCACTCCAGACCATCAGTGAACATCTGGAGAAGACAAAAGATGAAACACATCCAGCATTAAGACGTTTTTAACTCAAATACATAGAGTTCATAATCCATAATAACACTTCCTCCAGTGAAAAAGTGTTCTGGTGTGAATCAGGAGAGAAATCTGCACAGATCAAGCAGCGTTTAAACAGTGATATGGAATTATGTTTTGAATGTGGTATGTTTATTTACAAAGGAAAGAAAAAATAAAAATGGTGATTTTTGTTCCAATGAATGTTTGTTGATGCAATCATTCGTCTCAGGTGTAAGGAATGACTCATTTTGTTGTTGCTAAGGAGGTGCGTGAGAGCTCTTTCCACTTCATTTCACCAATCATTCCACCTGCCGTCAGATTACAGCTATCAGATGAACGGCACAAATCACTTTTATATAAACAGCTGCGATCATTTCATAAAACACCCTGATGACAGGACTTTGAATGAACTCTAGGAAGAGTGCGGTTCTTGGAAGCATCTCATCAGATCGATCAGAAAATATGCGTTTGATGAGCAGATGTGTGACGTCCTCTCACCTCAAAGCACTTCCTGTTTGCTTTTGCAAAGAAATTCAACTATGCAGATCTGTCTGGGAAAATAAGACCAAGTCATGATGACGTAGAAAGGGCTTTCACATTCCAAGCCCGTACTTAAAAAGACTCATGAAATGTTTGGCCAGCCATCATCTTTACAGCGAGATTGTAAGTCAGATGGAACCGACTTTGAAACACCTGCCAAAGGATTGAGCGGCTGATATGAAGGGCAGAAATGAGCGCCGTCTGACAACACATACTTTCAGTGACGAGGCTAAAGAAACAAAAACAAAGCCACTGCAAACAGTCGTCTCACGCACAGAACAACCGGCCTGAAAAGCCGACAGCACAAAAGACCAGTTAGTACAATACCACAAAAAAAAACCACTAAAAAAAACAATTCAAACAATTCAAATCAAGCTATTTTAATCTCTTAACTTAATCAGATTAAAAATTACAGACTATAAAGTACTGACTATCATTTGTAGGTATATCAGTTGATATGGTCACATTTACAATTATTTGCAGTAATGATCTGGAATTTCATGCAAGGGTGTCCACATGTAGATTTCAACAGGTTCCAGCTGGTCACATGGATTGGAAGGAAAGCTGCTTAATGGTTTAATAAATTAATTTCAAATTTAAGAAGCATTTTCTCAACATTTCAACATTGCATCAACCGCTGATGAACACATTTAATATTATTTGAATTATCACTCAGTTATTACACCATGTATTGCTGTCTTTGAAAGGCTTTTGTCTTTCAAACTCATTAAAATGCACCAAATTCACATTATTTCTTATTTACATGTAATGCAGGGATTCCCCCCAAAATTTTCAAAACCAAACCTCTTTCATTGAATATATTAACTTGAAGAGATTTTAAGGAAGTAAGGTAATAATTAAGTAACACGTTTGCATGCTGGCAGTACTCTGACTAATTAATAAGACATGCAGGTAAACAAATGAAATATTTAATCTTTTTTGGTGTGTGTTTCATTTTGATTGTTGTTATTTTAAAATGATTGATTACATTTTTTTAATTTTTTTATGATTTCATTAATTATTAGCTTTTCATTAAACTCACAAACCCCCTGCAAACACTTAACTAACCAAATTCTTAAAAAACATTGAATAACTACGAATGTTATATATTTTCTTTTTCTTGTTTTTTTTTTTTATTTTTATTTATATATATATATATACCAATATTATATATTCTATTCAAGTCAAAAGTAATATATATATATATATACCAATATGGTACAAGATTATCCCATTTAAAGCAATGTGATAAATGAGTCAAGTCAAAAGTAATCAAAAAGTAGTCTGATTATATTGCCTAAAATGTGTAATGTAATGGATTACGTTACTAACTACAATTTTTGTCATGTAATTAAGAATCAGTATGTAACAGATGGACAAATCAGACACATTATTATTTGTTATGTTTAACAAATAAACCACACAAACTCCACACCAAACACTCAAAACACAAGGTTCTCTGGAATCCTTCCCCCGAAATTCAGATAACCCCAAAAGCACAGAACAGACCTCTAGTTACCAGTAAAAAAAAAAAAAAAACCTTATAAAGAAAGCACTTAATCATTTAGCACATTGCATTCATGTTCCAAGCTCATTTGCTTGCTTGTATAAAGCATGCATCATCAATTTAGTGTGTACTAAATATGATCTTTTAATATAACTGCTTTAAAGGCACAAGGTTTTCATATTAAAGGTTTCAGAATGTCCCGCTGTTTTCAGTGATTGAAATATTGTGGCAGGTGCTTTATATGGATTTCTAATGGCCAGAACTTGCCTTTTGTTCACATATCATTCTTTTATTCTTTTGAGAGGTGAGCTAAATATTTTTGGATTGGAAAAGCTAGAAAATTGATGGAGTTCTAATGTTGTTTTGTGACTGAAAACTATGAATTGTGATCATTTATATACCTTTCCCTTTTGAGCTAATTTGCTACAAGTAACAGACTACAACTTGTAAGTAATCTACCCAGCTCTGCTCAGTGGTAGCTGTGTAAAATCCATTCATCTGAGACCTGCAAAAACATGAAAGTAAAGGTCCTCGACACCATCTGTGGAGCCAGCGATAAACACAACTCCCTCTGTGTTATTCAACAGGGAAGTTCAGTCAAAGAGCCTCTCCTGTGGCCTGACTTTAACCTGTCTGGAGCTGGCAGTGCTGCTGGCCAGTAGAGGATGTTTTCCTTCCCTCATCAAGTTTTTGTAGTCCTGAAGGAGGGGGGAGCTCGTTCTATTCTGGTCCCTCAGACAAGGAGTCTTTCTCTCTATGGGGTCTTTAGTGTGAGTCTGACCCCTCAATGCAGGGGTGACGTGGCCAGAGGAAGGTCATATGAGCAGGCTTGCAAAAAGGGGAAGGAAACTTCATCTCATGATGCACACTTACCTCAAAACCTCTTAGCTTTGACCCTGCTGTCGCTGCATACGTCCAGAAATGATAACACAAACAGCATACTTTCAACAAATTGCAACAAAAAGCCTATAAACCTGAGTCAATGCTTTGTACCACACACTGAAAGGCAAAGAATAGGACTCCGATGATCTGAGAGTCGGCCGGTGCCCTAATCTGAACAATGGAGGAAACGGTGCACGCTGGCGGGGCGCCTCAGATGAAAGCACTTCCTGTTCTCTGACCCGATGTCATTCCTGTGACGTCACTTTCTATGTAGCATCAAAACATACCATTCTTAAAGTGATCTACGTAGGTCCAGTCTGAAAATAGCTGCCAGACAAATAGCAAGTGGCCCAGTCTTTCGAAAACATAAAAAGCGGAAGCATGAAGATGCATAAATATAGTGTGAATACAATGTAGGGTGACGTGTTCAAGAGATTCTCCACCCGCTTGTCATCATTTACTCACCCTCGTGTTGTTCCAAACCCAGAAACATGTTCATATTCTTCTGCTATCAACACAAATGAAGATATTTTTCATAAAATCTGAGAGACTGCTGTCCCTCTTCTGAAGGGCCGTGCAACCAAAACTTTGACGCTTCTAAAAGTCAGATACTGTAATTTTTAGAAAATGAATCCATATGAATGGAAAAGTTGAATCCAAGTCTTCTGAAAATACTTTATTTGATAATAAGATTTAATCATGTGACATGATCCTAATAAACCTGTTTCACTCCTCCATGTCTGCTGTCACCTGATTGAAAGTTTAGTGTAATTATATAAATATAAATAATTATATAAATATCAGCATCTGCACCATTCTGGGCCTCTCTCTCTCTCTCTCTCTCTCTCTCTCTCTCTCTCTCTCTCTCTCTCTCTCTCTCTCTTCTCAGCAATCCTGTAGATTTACATGGAAGGAGCCGTAACAAAGCCTTCATGAGATTTCACTGAACGACACGTGTACTTCTCAAGGCTTGTCAGAAATGATTGCTCTTAAACTGTTATCAGTGTTCAAGGGAATCACTGCATAGCTTGAATTCCTTCACGTCAAGCAGGTATGAGCGAAGATGCTCTTCTTGAGCTGTTTCTCATAACATTTGCTAAGAAGTATCAGGTCAGCGAATCCTCATCTAACAAAACTATGTTCTAAGAACTTTTTGCTAGGATTCCCATTAAGTTAAAGTTAAAACTTTATCATTTCGAAACTGTATTAAAAACATTATTTATTTATTTTATATTCAAAACGTTTCTTCTTGGTTATATGAACGTTAGAGAAACATTTCATTCTATCATTTTGAAAATGTTATGATAACGTTCTATTGTTTTTCAACACATTTTGTAGAAGACCAGCCAGGTTTATCAGATAACATCAAGCAGACCGGCGTGTTCCTCATGGTTCACGTGTTCACTGAGTCACAAACTAACACAAACCAATACACATCTTAAAAAACCTTACAAAACCTTACAAACATTAACCAGCAACATTTACTGAAAAAAAATAAAAAAAAATAAATAAATAAATAATAATAATAATAATAATAATAATAATAATAATAATAATAATAATGGTGTAGAAACAAATTTCACTCAGAAATTGCTAGTAAATTTCACAAATAATCAGCAAGTAACACTTAACACTGTACAAATTAAACCTGAACTTTTGAAGTAGAAAAACATTATTAAAAAAGTATTTTCTTGTGTTCTGTTTAAGCTACAACTAAAATTCTTGTTTTTTTTGTTTTGTTTTGTTTTGTTTTGTTTTGTTTTGTTTTGTTTTGTTTTGTTTTGTTTTGTTTTGTTTTTTGTTTTGTTTTGTTTTCGGTGTACTTAGAAAGTTTTCTTCTTCTTCAGTTTATACAGTAAAATCAATGGAGTACATTACACAAGAACATACTGTTTCAGTCTTTCTACTTCAAAATGTCATGTTTAACTGAACAGCGTGTCCCTTGCTGTTTCTTTGTAATTATCTGAGAAACTTACTAGCAATTTCTGAGTGAAAATTGTTTCTTATTTTGTTTCTAATTCTTTTTTTTTTTTTTTTTCAGCGCTTATATTTTCACAAAATGCCATCACTGTTGCACTTAACATTATTATTTTATGATTTCTTTCATTTTAAGTAGGTCACCAGAAAAATACAATTGCATTTAACATGTAAGATATGCGAAATATGATTTTGTCAGCACCATCTGCTGCCAGCCGGACTTTTAGACTGAAAATCTGCTGGAGTTGATCCTAACTGAAGCTGAATACTAGAATGTGTCAATATTTGTGAGAATTTAGCGGTACACAGTGTTGTATCAGATGGTGCTGACACACAAAACACATTTTGAGAGAGAAGAAAAGAAAAAAGCACCAGCATGTAAATGAATTTGAATTCATTCAGTCTCCATATATATATATATTTTTCACATCTTTTGTCTGTTTTCTGCTATGATAATTAAGAATCAAGCTAAACAGTCTCCATCAGGTGTCAGAAAAACAGAAAAAGCACCTCTAAGTTTTGTGACATTGCAGCGAACCATCGCTTGGGTGTAAAACGCTATTTACATAAAAGATGCTTCAGTGCTTTTCTGCAGACAGTCTTGTAAACATCTGAGCACTGCTTTGATTGTTCCTGTTGTGTTTCCATAACACATGTCAGAAAACCATAGGACTGAGTAATAGCAGGGAAGTTTCAGACAGGGCTGAAGAGTTTAGAGAGCACAGATAGAGTACTATAATCTATCTTTCCATCTTTTATTTTTATTTGCTTGAATCTTTAATTAAGCCTGTCTCAGCACCTGCTGTGTGTGTGTATACTGCACATATAGTGTGTGGCTCTGAAAGCTGCTCTCGTGACAAACATGGCCTTTTGACCTCAGAGCCAAACCCGTGGAGGGGAATCCCGTCTGATGCTGAAACCTGTCGGGTCGGTTCATCTCTTCTTTGTTAGCAAACTGTCTTTATGGTTTGCTGTTGCTTTATCATATGTACATAATTATGTTTTTAAAGAATGCAGGTTGTGTTTAAACACACTCTGATTTATTAAAGTTTTGTGACAACGTCACCAAAACTGCAAATTATTCTCAGTTTTGGTAATTACGTGAATCATTTTATCAGAGCGAATGTCATTAAAGAAGAATATCCATAAATAATGTTATTTAAGCAGGTGACTGTCTTCCACTGTTTTTAAACAAATACTGTTATAAAAGTTTGCAACACTGATATTTGAAAATCAAAATAAGGATGTTTATATATGTTTTGTGTACAGTAAGTGATTGATGAATGGACTGATCATCCATGACAGAAAAACCCAAATTCTGACCCGTTAGGATTTTAAAATGTAGTAGACGAAGCTTAAAAGCTTTAGAGGAGTTACAATTGCTCTCAATAATAATAATAAAGTATAAATTGGCATTAAAAATGGATTATGTTGCATCAGTGTTATTTTGGTATTGCTGAGACACTATTATAGATTTTGTTAACATTTTGTATTGGATTTTTTATATAATTTATTTTATTTTATTTCTGTTCTTGTTAATTTAGGTAAAGTTTTAGTAATTTTTTTGTGTTGTTTTCAAATCCATGATCTCCAAGTCCATATAGTTTGTATTCATCTTTAACTTAATTTTAGTTTTTAGTCAAATTTAAACTAAATGAAAATGAGAAATGTTGCCTCGGACACTAGTTGAATAAATACATTTAAGTTTAAGTTTGTGTGTGTGTGTGTGTGTGTGTGTGTGTGTGTGTGTGTGTGTGTGTGTGTGTGTGTGTGTGTGTGTATTATATATATATAATTATATATATGTTTATCTTGTGGTTTTAGTTGTATATATATATATAATTTATTTCAGTTAACATTTATTTTATTTCAAGTAATGCAAATGTTTATCTTGTGGTTTTAGTTTGAGTTAACTATAATAACCCATGGTTGTATTAGACTGGAGGAAGCGGTAATGTAAACTCTAGCTTCCTTGAACTCTCTTGTTGTTGAGATACAAGCAGACAGCAGTGATCACCCTCACTAAACACACAGCAGGTATGTCCACACTGAGACGCTTACGTCTCTGAAGAACTGTCAGCATTTGAGCACATACCGAGACAGTCATCTTCTACATACTTCATAAGTGTAGGCCGCTTGCGTGTGAGTATATTAACTGCTATCTCGACTCAAGATAATCAGATCACAAGATCTGCCCATATTGTACAAGTATTTAAATGTCAGTCGTAGACCAGATAGAAATCTTTACAGTCATTGTGTATTTGCCAGCACACAACAGCCTGCTGTACTCTAGTCAACACAGCAGGGCGTATTCGACTCTGACTCTCCTTTCATACGCTACCCCTCTCTGAACAAAGCAGGACAGCAAATGTGATTACTGTTCAAATTTCATGATCCACCTCACTAATAATTAACCAAAGCAGGATGGATTTTCCTTCCAGCCTTGAGCCACTTATGAAGGTTACTTCGAATTGTATTCGCGCCCTGTTCTCGCTTCATAGTGGAAAAAAAAAAAGAATGGATTGATACAACATTCAAAGGTTGTGTTGTGAAATCTATATCAGCAACATTATGTGATGAGTCTTTATTGCACCATTAACCCCTGAAATCTCTCTGTAGGAATGATTTATCAGGTAACCTGATGTGGTGATATCTAAATTCATTTAAAAATGTATCGTTTAATTAGCTTTGTCAGTTTATGTTAATTTAGGACAAATGAGTGATATGTTTGTGTTCAAGCATATAGAAATGAAACAAACACTATATTGACTTATAAAAACATTATATATATATATATATACTAGCCATCATTTGAAGTGGGATCAAAACCTTTCATCAAAGCTGTCCTAAAACCTAAAACCAAAACACATTCTTATCTTGGGACAACTTTGATTAACCCTTTTGATCCACTTCAAATGTTGACTACTGTGTATATATATATATATATATATATATGTGTGTGTGTGTGTGTGTGTGTGTGTGTGTGTGTGTGTGTGTGTGTGTGTGATTAATTATGATTAATTAATCCACACACTATTTTATTCAATAAACATGTTTACTATTAAAACTTGGTTAAATGATATTTTGACAGCCCTATATATAGAATGATATAATTAACTTTAATAACCTTTCATTGTAGTTTTACAATCCAACTGTATTATTGAGCACAAATAAATTAAAATGTAAATGTCAGAGTAAATAGTGAGCTTTTTATCAGGGTTGTTGGTTACATTAGACAAATTTATTGGTGTCCAGTTAAGTTCAAAGGCTCATTTACAGAATGAGGATAATGATGAAAAATATAGTAATACTACACAGTAGTTTTATTCATTTTGTACTTGCTATCATATCAAGAAATTAAGAAAACGCACACACACACACACACACACACACACACACACACACACACACACACACCGGAAGTGTCCTCATAAACTATCTTTACATTGTAGTTGTACCCATGTCATTATAAACATTTATGTCCTTATAAACCATATATACCAGATCATACACACACACACACACACACACACACACACACACACACTCACACACACACACTTGGGGCAGGACAATGAGGAGAAACATGTCTGACATCATTCTGTGTGAATCTAAAACAACATGCTAAAACAAGGACAAAGATAGATATGCTGAGATAAAGTACGGACAGACGTCAGTTTATCTTTTGTGAACAGCCACCCAATGGCAGAAACTTGTAACATCAGATCTATTGCTCTTGCATAATGGCCCATGACTGAATTGTCTTTGGAGCAACGGGAGACACCGTCAGCACCTCCAGAGACTCCTGTATAGATATTTGCAGCTGAAATTTCAACTGCTCACCTATAGATCCAGCCGTGCTGAATCCAGGCCAAAGACATGTGAGACGGCGTCGCTGCGGGTGGATTTTAGGGTGGAGTGTGCTGTAACAGTACGAGTTGTGTAATAGATCATCGGAGCTCATATTTATTTGCTGCACTATTATTATTATTATTACTACTACTACTTCAAAAGCTGCTCTTAAAAACGAGGCTCTTATCTCCTTTGATCTTTCACAGATTTGTGCTAATGAAAATAAACTGCCCTACCCTGTTATGATTTATTATTTTCATCACTTAATCACAATATTCTGAACATTTCATGTAAGAAAGGCTTCCGTACATTTTTATCTGTTAAATCCTTTTCATCTGTAGACCAGTATAAAGATGGGATCTCATAATAAACACTGAGGGGTTGCTGGGAAGTGATCTGCATACTGACATCGTTACTCACAGGTGTTTTTGTGAGTAGCTTTCAATGGAAAACGATGTTTACTGTATTTACCAGCAGTGTCTAACTTTGTGTATAACATTTTGGTGAGCACGTCCTGTTGAACGTTAGAGTCGCCGTTTCAGTGTGATTTTATGTCTTTATGGTCTTTAAACCTTGATATCTAATCAGCACATCATCAGATTTGTCAAAATAATCACAATATAAATTTTCCATTATATCATACAGCCCTATTCAACTCCTAAACCATTAAATAACAGCTAACCTAATGTGGTGACATCTAAATTAATTTTAAATCACATTGTTCAGTTATGTTAAGTGAGGTTAATGACTTAATTTTTAAAATGTTAACCTCTTTATGCAGTTAATCATGAATTGAAACATGGTGCTCATGGCGTGAGATGCTGAAAAACTAGCAGCCAAATGTCTCTGTCTGTGTGTTTACATGGACAAACGAGTGATATGTTTGTGTTCAAGCATATGTAAATATTATATTGACTTCTAAAGCCACTTTTTATTATGTTTTATTATTATTATTTAATTATCTACTATGATTGGCTTTTCTTAATTTAGTGGCATTTCTGAGCAAATATTGAAATATGTGATTAAAGGGGTCATATGATGCTTCTAAAAACAACATTATTTTTTATTTTTTTTATTAATTTGAAATCTCTATTTTTATCACAATTGAACTAAATATGAAGTTCTGTCAAGAAACTCTAGATGGCGCAGGCCGATTAATCGTGGTTAATTGCATCCAATATAAAAAAAATTGTTTACATAATATATGTGTGTGCACTGTGTATGTTTACTATGTATATATAAATACACACACATGCATGTATATATCTAAGAAAAATATGTTATGTTTATATAATAAATATATTTTTATATAATATAAATTAAATTAATATAAATATATACATGTACATTTTCAAAATATTTACTGTATGTGTATTTATATATACATAATAAATATACACAGTACAGACACATATAATATGTAAAGTTTTATTTTGAATGCGATTAATCGTTTAACAGCACTAGTTCTAACTAAATCTGACATAATCACATCATTATTCACATGCCGCAGCTGACTGGTTTCTTTCTGTACAAGCAGCCAATGAGCTCGCTGCAGAAACCCTCCACCTTCCCCAGCTCCACCTGTACAGATCTGCTACGGGGTGATTTCATGTATGTTATATATGGAGGTTATTTCATACATGCTATATGTGCAGCAGCAGTATTTCTTACATGCTCACAGCAGCATGTCTGTGAATGTGTTGGCAGCAGCAAATCGCAGTACTAACACATTAACATTGGCATGTATATTACCATGCTAAACTCTCAGAGAGTTGTCATGACAGATTAATTAAGGTATACCATAAAACATTTTTAAGGGTCAAAGAAATCAGGTAGAAATAACTCTTCATGATGCAACCACAATGTCTTTCAGACTGACAAATATCAAGCACAAGTACTAAAATAACAAAATAATATGATATGATTTTTGACAAAATTGTACAATTTGAATGAATGCTTTGACCTTTGTTTTTGTGTGTTTTGTGAGCACATCAGGTGTTCCATCCCTCCAAACTACTTTACAGAAAACTTGGAAAACTTGGATCTCAGTTGTAGGCAGCTGGCAGGCAGCATTTTATTTTATTTTTTTAGGACAAATTGCTGAAAGTGGGAAAGTTATTCCTCTAGTGCGCCTGTCAGGACAGAGATGGTGTTCTACTGCCAATTTGTCACTAACAGTTAATGATAAATCATGACCTGAAATCATGATAATGATGATCTTATGTCCTCATGAGAAACAATCACTGTGCAATTAGAATTCTTGCCTTCAACTATAAATTGTGAAAAATTATGAAAGGTAAATGTAGGCTTTTGACATTTATTTGTCCCATCTTTATTCTCGTCAGTATTTGCAGTACAGCAACAAATGTTGCAACAGTATCTGGTCTATCCTATATATATATACTACTTATCTTATCATATGTTTTTATTAAATTATAATGCATTTTAAGTTTAGTTTGAGTTATTTCAATGCTTCATTTTAAATTGGTAACACTTAATTAGGGAGCACTATTGACTATTAGCTAGCTGCCTATAACATGCATATTACTAACATATTGGCTGTTTATTAGTACTTATAAGGCATGACTATATTATAGATCCCTTAACCCTAAGCATAACTACTACAACTACCTTACTTACTATCAAAGAGCATCAAATTAGGAGTTTATTGAAGAAAAACTCTTAGTTAATTGTGAATATTGTGTTCCCTAATCTAAAGTGTTACCCTTTATGTTTTAGTTTTAGATTGTAACATTTTTTTTAACACTGTTACTGTGCACCTCACAGCTTGAACAGTCTCAATATTCTAATGATTTTTTGCTGTTTTCTCGCACAGCTGAGGAGTTGACTGAAAGCACAGCCTGCTCCTGCTCTGGCCGCGGCTGTTTTGACATGCAGGTTGTTATTGTAACTTTTGTTGCCAGGCATCAGGTGCGTCTCCATAGTGACGCTGGCAGAGGCGAGGGGTCATAAGGTCGAGGAGGACACGACTCATTGTGGTTTGTGGAAGCTGCCAGCAGGGCGTGACGGCCACGGCACGCTATACATGCTCAGACACCCCCGCCTGTTTACTGTCACTGCAGGCTGTTCGCCCAAGCAATAAAACACGTGTGCAACCTCTCAAAACAGTTTTTCTTCACTTTAATCTGTCTGCATTCTCTGGAATTCACTCTCTCTCTCTCTCTCTCTCTCTCTCTCTCTTTTTTCTTCTTCTTCAGTTGAATCCATTTGCTCTTTCATCCCATTCTCTCTTAGCACAAAAGATGTTTCTGGTCAAACCTGCTGCACTGATTTATCTTATAATGATCTCGGAGAGTACATAAGTCTACTTATCAGTAATTAAAAATTAAATTAAAATTCTGTCATGTCATCATTTGCTCACGCTCATGAACACAACAGCTGATTTATTTAATCATACTAACTCTTCTCTGTTCCATATAAAGAGCAGTGTTGGGGGTAACGAATTACAAGTAACACAAGTTCACTTTTTCAAGTAACTAGAAAACTAACACATTACTTTTCATTATTGCTGAAGAGCGTTTTCTCCTGTTTCTTCTTCTTCATGTAATCCAGGATGGCAGCACAGCTGAAAGATTTGTGTGAGGTTTTTTAATGTACATTTCCTTCAGCCTGAGTCTTATTAATTTCACTTTTGATATAAAAAAATATGAAAAATATAACTTTTTTATATTAAAATAAACAAGTTAGCCCAGTCCAGAAGAGAAAAGTAATGCAAAAGTAACTTTCAGTAAAAAGTAACTAATGTAGTTACTTTTTAGGGAGTAATGCAACATCATAATGAAATACTTTAAAAGTAACTTTCCCCATAACTCATAAAGAGAAAATTAACAAGTATCAAAAAACTCAGCAGAGAATTTTCATTATGACTTGAAGCCCTGCAGTAGATTTCTGTGATGAATAGACAAAAATATAAATAAAAACCCTTTATCTATGACCGGACTTTTTTTTTTAAAAAAGTGTGTGTAAATCTCTCATTATGCTACAGTATATTCTCACTAAATCTTATATTAATTATTTTTGTCAACTTGTTTTCTTTCAGTTATCACAGATTGTGTGTGTATTTTTGGATCTGGTTGAATGTAGAGCTCATTGATGCACTCCACTGAGGTGCATGAGCTCATGATCAGCCAGATCCTAAAAGAGCCACAAAAACTGTGCTCAGTGATAGTGTTTAAAATCACAAGATATAAAGTCAGAATCGTGAAATTTCAGAATTGATAAAACTGTGAATTTAATTTAAACTCAGAAATACAATATATATTTTTTTTTTGTATTCTATAATATTTGTTTAAATCTCTCAAGGATCAGCCAGATACAAAAACAGCCACAAAAAAAATAATAAGACAAAAAAAAAGTATTGAATAAAAAAAGCATGAGCTCATGATCAGCCAGATCCTAAAAGAGCCACAAAAACTGTGCTCAGTGAAAGAATACGATTTGATGATAATATAGCATAACGAGAAATTCATGAGCAACCTTTTTGTGGGCTGGTCATTTCTGACTAAGTGTTTCAAGGTGTGGGGAAAACAAAATACCCCCCAAAATGTAAAAAATAAAATAAAATTAAAAAAAATAAAAATTGGACAAGTTGTTATATTTCACATGAGCAAAGTCAATAAATTTTAGTCCAATGCAAAAACATTCACTAGCATTTTCTGGACAGAATAAAGAAGTACAACATGAGGGTTAAGTTGTTATTTATTAAAAATCCTCATCTTAGCTGAACTGGTTTGGAATGACTTGAGATCGAGTACATGATGACAATTTCCATTTTTTAGTTCAACTCTTCCTTTAAGTAAATGTAAATTAGCGAGAAGGTTTTGCATCTGTTATTTTGGCAGAGTGACTCAGTAAACAGGAATATGCATATATAATATAGACACACAAACTACTCTAACAGGCCTAACCGGACATTTGTTCTGAACATTTAAAACAATAAGCTTCTGTCCTTCCTGGTTATTGTTCTCTATTTAATTACTAATTGATATAAAAAAAGAAATCAACATCTTTTGTGTGATTCTTTTTTAAGTCGCATCAGCTGCTATGATGGATGTATCGTTTAGAGATACCTGACACACACCTCACAACTTCACAATACACTGTTTACATGAGCTGTTATAGTCTGATTCATAAACACTGGAATGCATATTGAAGCCCAAATGATTATTCCTTCAGATTACGAAATCTAAACTTGCACAAGATATATTTACTAGAGAAACTGAAGTTTTGATTTAATAAATTATATGTAGGTAAAATAATTAACCATGCAACATAAAATCAATGTTTGATGAGAAATGAGGATAATTCAGATACATTCCATTTTGTGTTCAGGTGAAATAATTAGATGGATGTCACAAAGAGTAGGTTGAGAAATCATTGTATTGTTTGTTTTATTTCTGTATCACTGAACGTGTGAGTCAAGCACCTATGGCCACAGGATAAAAAATAATAAGGTAATTGCAATTTTTTATCTCACAGTTTTGTTTTGTATTCTTGCAGTTCTGAGAAAAAAGTCAGAATTGTGAGATATAAACTCAGAATTGCTAAATATAATCCAGAATTGCAAGATGAAAAGATCTAATCTTAAAATCATGAGATGTGAAGGCAAAATCGCAAGATAGAGTTGAGACATATAAACTCAGAATTGGGATTTATAGAGTTAAAATTTAAATATACAGCCAGAACTGTGAGATATAATCTCAAAATTGTGAGATATAACATCAGAATTGCAACTTATAAAGTCAAAATCACAAATTGCGAGATACAATGTCAGAATCACCATGTATATAAATTAAGATATAAACTTAAAATCACAAGATATAAAGTCAGAATCGTGAAATTTCAGAATTGATAAAACTGTGAATTTAATTTAAACTCAGAAATACAATATATATTTTTTTTTTGTATTCTATAATATTTGTTTAAATCTCTCAAGTTTATGTTATGCAAATCTGACTTTTTTTTCTCAGAATTGTAAAAAAAAAAAAAAAAAAAAAACGTTTGAAAAAAATTCTTGAAAATAATTTTTTTTGAGTCACAATCATTTTGTATTTTTTTCCGGTAGTGGAAACAAGCACCAGAGTTCACAGCGATCCATCTTGCGATTGCGTATGACAGTGTGTCGCAGTAGTCTGGCACACGAGGTCAGAGGTCAGGCACTCAGGAGGTCAGGAGCTGTTGCATGTGTCTCGAGTTTGTTTCCCTGATAATTGCACCGCAGCAGTCGGAGCGCTGAAGTGCTCATGTCTTCCATCTGTGCAGTGTTTTTAATTCTGCATGTAGATGGATGTCTTCTGGTGTCACGTCTTGTTGTTTTTCAGCATCTCTCTATGAGTATGGCGTTTTTAAGACGCTGCGTCAAGTTATAGGAAGTAGTGCTCCTTCCAGATATTTTTAAAGCAACTCATCGTGTGTGAAAAACATGATTCAGTACAGACTCGAGGTGCTCCAGTGGGTTGAGAGTACTTTATATATTTATATTATATATTTTTAATCTTTGTGGAACCATTTCTGGAATGTACACCTACTGTTTGTCAAGAGGAATGATAAACTGCATTTAAGTGATCGATCACGGTTTGTTATGTGTCCAGTAAGGACTTAAATGTCTACTTTACGGAGTCTAAGTCTAGTTTCACGTGCATGTTTTCTGAAACTTGATCTGCTTTAACATCACTTTTCATCATGTAATCAAATATAGAAATTATAATATATAAACATATAGAAAGGACTTTGCACGACCATCTGCTTAAACCCTAAAGCCTTCATTTGTACAGAAAACTTTTGAATTTCCACCAGGGTTGTTATAGTTAACTAAAATTAAAACTTAAAAAAAAAAAAATACAATAATATAAAAACGTATTTTATATAAACTTATTTTATTTCAGTTTGTTCCCAAGACAGCATTTCTCATTTTCATTATTTTAACTAAAATAAATTAAAAGTGAAATAAAAAATACAAATAAAATTAAATAAAAATTATATAGACATATTTAAAAAAAATATATATAATAATGAATAAAAAATAAAAAATTACAAAGACAAAAAAATGCTAAACATTTAACAGATATTTAAATTAAAAACAGAAAATATAAAATAAAAACGAATTCAAACAATCAATATAAAACCAATACTGTTCCACACAGGTTCTGCTAGTTCTTCTAGTTGATGAATTATATTTTCAGGAAAAAACACATATATTATAAACAAGTAAACATAAGTGTACTTAGGGAAAAACATGTGAAAAAAAAGAAAAAAGAAATTCTCTCAGCGTCACACAACATTTTTGTGTAGTGTTCGAGTTCTCGTTCGGCGTCATGATCTGTAAACAGACGAATACGAGCAGGACCACACAGTTTCTGACTAATGCCTCTGAGAACGACACGAGCGAGGAATCCGTGCGACTGTGGGACAGGCATTCAGAGATCTCTCTATTCTGAGGTCTATGACCAACTGGCCCGTCCCAGCAGGGACAAGCACAGCAAACTTAGCCTCTCATCTGGCCGGCCGAGAGCGTCTCTGAGAGGAATCTAACGCTGACCTTCTGTTAATTACAGCGGCTGTAAGGTCAGGATCACTATTAATGTCCAGCACAGAGAGATGAGTGATGAGCTGGAGTTATTTTGGACTAACATGAAGTGCTGTAGCAACACTCTCCCACAAACATCATTCTGGCGTCACTGCTGAACGTCACTCTGATTACGCACTTCACTCTGCTGCCGCACACAGTTTAGAAAGAGGATTCCTGCACTGAACCCAAGTTCAACGGACAATTCTGCCATATGTACTCTATTGAAACTCATAAGGTTTACTCTCATCTAAAGAGCGTACAGTAGAGGGCGAAGCGGCTCTTTTCCAAACAATGATATCAAAGAGACAGTTCACCCAAAATGAAAATTGTCATTTTTTACTCACTCTCAGATTGTTCCAAACCTGTACATTTTTCTTTCTTTTGCTGAACACAGACGAAGATATTTTGAATGTAAGTTGCTAGAAGCCATTGACTTCCTGTGTATTTTTCCATAATATGGAAGTCAATGGTTTCGTCAACTGTTTGTTTACCAACGATCTTCAAAAGATCTTCTTTTGTTTAAATGTCTGACTCCAATAATAAAAGTATTGAAATAGCAGTAAGTCTTTTGAAGACATACAGTACTGAACAGCTAAATTCATCTGAAATATGACATGTGGCGTCTCAATAACTGTGCAGTAAAAAACAAATGTACTTTAAACTTTAAATAAAATAATCATTTTATGGTATTAAATTTTTTATTTACACTTAATTTTTCAAATATCTCTGGATTTGTGATTTATAGTTACGTGTTTGAGTAAAAAGTAATTTTTGTCTTATTCTGTAAACTACTGATGCCATTTCTTTCCAATTTTGAATAAACATGTTCTCATTTAGAGCATGAAATGACAATTGGTCAGAATAACGAAAAAAGATGCCATGTTTTCATACATGCTTATATTCATTTTTAGATACATGATGCCAATGTTTTAACTTCAGAAGAGTTCAGAGATCAATATAAGGTGGAATAACCCTGATTTTTCAATCACAACATCACAGCAAATAAAACATTTGTTATTCTGACTGTTAGATGTTGTATAGTATGTATATGTACTTTTTTTGGACAGCTCGTTCTATCTTTTATTGCAGTGTTTGTTATTTAGTTGTTTCAATGCTCCTACAGCATGCAAAAGTGATTTTAATGTTAACCCTGCGACCTTGTTTCTGAGGGGCATCTACTGTAGGAACAAGCACACACACGCATGAGCCACAAAGCACCTAAAATTACAGTGGACTAACCCTTAGGCATAAAAGCTTGTTATGAGAAGGATAAAATGGCTTATGCATGCACAATATGGCGAAATTGCTGAAAACATACTGAGTGTGTCATGTCTAGTGTCACAATAAAGGGTTTCAAGACTTCAGCAAATGTTACATCTGTTCTTTAATTTGTTTGACTCTGAGTCAGACCGTCACTGGAGCCAAAAGCTGTTCCTCTCGACAGGAGACAAGGTGAATCTCACAAAAACATACCCAGCTCCACTTCACACCAAAACAACATACAAGACCTTTAACAGACCTTTAAAATGTGGAAAATTACATTTATTTTTAGCACCATCAGGGTATTTGCATGTAAATTAAGCACATTAACCAAACTTCAACAGAAACTGACTTATATTAGGATTGTCATTATATTATTATTATTTATTTATTTATTTATTATTATTATTTTATTTATTTTTTTATTTTTTTATTTTTTGACACATTTAGTCATTAAAAAAGGAAAACTGAAAGAAACATATTTTAGGTTTGGTGTTGATGATATGTGATTGTTACGTTACTTCTAGTTACTATGCATCAAGTTAGTGATACATTGTATCTTTTAAGTGAAAATACAGTAGTTGCTTTATACTATCTGTTTTGACTTGTATCAGTGTTATTTTTGTATCATTGATATATTATTATAGCTTTTATCAATGTTTTGTTTTTTTGCTAATTTTAGTTAAAGTTTTAGTAATTTTGTCATTTTTTTATTAATTTTGTAATTTTTAAATATAGTTTTTATTCATTTTTATTTCAGTTTTAGTTATTTTAGCACATTAAGTTAAACTAAATAAAAATGAGAAATGTTGCCTTTTACATTTTTTAATCATTTATTTAATTTCTGCTAACATGTATTTGATTTCAAGTAACAATTTTTTTATATTTTTAGATTTAACTATAATAACCCAGTGGTGCACTGATTTTCCACTTTACAGAGAAATCATAAAGCTGACGTAGTTCTTCCTATTTTACGTTTGTGTGAGGAATGAAACAGATGCAGTTTATTATCCTATTCCCTCAAAAAATCCCACAGTTTGCGTCTGACTTTAGGTGGCTCTGCTCCGGTAACAGGGTGGTCCGCTCCTGCCTACAGACTCAATAAATACATTTTATAGGTAGAGAAGTATAAATACTGCAGACGATTACTCTGATAAGCGTCTGGATGCATCCTGTATTTCACCTCTATTATGACAAACCAGAATAATCTGAATTAAAAATCCTCTCTGTGTGAATGTGAGGAATTTGACGCAGGAAGTTTTTCGGTTCAGCCGAGGTCCAGACACACGGTGCCCTGCAGACGAAGTGTCCTAGAAGCAACCGTCTCAGAAACACAGACACAGGAAGAGGGAGAACTGAATGTTATTTGGGAGGTCAAAGGTCAGACTCACATGGTCATGCCTGCCGCCTCAGACAAACAGAGAGACTGCAATTATGCACTTAGCCAACAATCATCCCACATCGAGGGTCAGATGCAATTTCAAGGTCCAGGATGCACATGTGTTCGGATCCAGCGTCATCTGCTCAGAATTACGGCTCTGTGTGGATCCCTGCACAGAAATGCTGAGTAATGATTTGTTGTGAGAGATTCGATGCATAAGCTGACATATTAATGGAACTGAAGCCCGCTGACCATGAAACCTGGTCAAATGGTCCGGAGACACTGACTTCTGCTGACCAGTGTTTGCTGCACAGACAGAAACACACTGGATTCAGCTCGAGCCGGGGTTTAATTGCGCCCTCTGCTGACTCTCGCAAGAAAGACAGCCTTTAGTCCTGTGACGAGATATTAACAGTGTCTGCAGTAACTAGTAGTGTAACTAAAGATTTTAAAAATAATATTATAGTTGTCATCCATAAAACAGCTAGTTACTTTTGATGCCTCGACCCCTACTGATCTGAAATCCAACAGTCCAATAATTCCTAGATTTATTTTCATAATTTTCACGAAGTCAGCAGTGCATCAGGAAAGCTTGGAATATGGAAAAGCTTAGATTCAGAGGATGGAAATATTGGCATTACGCTGATTTTTTCAGGAGAAAAGCTGATCTGAACACAGATGTGTAAGTTGTGGCGTTACTTTACTCTAGTTTTACACACACATCCCTCTGATCCACATATTAATTATATTACTATGATTAAAACTCTTATGAACTTTTGTGATTTCTTTTAATAAAACAGCCTGCTTATAATCATATTTGTGTAACAGAGAGAGTACAGCTACAATCAGCTTCAAGCTTTACACACGACAATTAATACAACACTTTTACTTAAAAGAGTGTTTGTAGAAACTTCAGACTGCGATCCAGAGGAGGTTTTGATCAAATGATGAGGGAGAAATATATTGCTATGGAGAAGAAACACAGTTATAATAGATAACAAATAGTAGTGAAGGAAAAGTAATGTAACTAGTAGTGTATCTATTTCATTACTGCTGCCAGATAGTAATAAGTAAAGTAATAATATTACTTTTGAAAGGAGTAACTAGTTACAAGTAGTAATAGATAATAAATAGTAATAAATTACATTTTTGGAGTAAGGAGCCCAACACTGGATGTTAAATGCCTTGAAAAAATGCAGGTAAAATAATAATTATTATATCTTGTTATCACTTCATATATTATTTTTTTAATATTTTTTTTATTATTGTTTCATTACCAATTATATTATGAGATTAACAATTTGGCTGAAAAGTTGAATATGAAGACACAGAAATAGCATTATTAATTATATTACATTATTTAGCCACTTAAAACAAAAGGATCTATTTTTTATAACTTTTACACCCTGGGATAAATCATTTACACTCCCTATATGAATTAACTACTGATAATAATAAAGCCATATATATATATAAATTACCCAATCTGAACAAACAAACCCACAACCAAAACATTATAATTACTGACATATATTAAATAATTATTATTCATTTTATATCATAAAAAAAAAATCTGGAGCACAAAATATGTCTTAATATGATGCACTGTAAAAAAAAAAAAAAAAAAAAAACATATGATCATTAAGTCATGTTTTTCTATTTTATTACAAAATAATTTAAACCAACTTCATTTTTTAAGATAGAAAACTATTTGTAATGACTTGTACAGGCAGTTTGATTGCTTACAAATTGAAGGCATGAACTGGACCTAAGTTTTTAAGTTAAATTAGCTGGAAAGCTTTCACAGTGTGGAGGGATGGATACAAAATTTCCTAAAAATCATTTTATTTGCATGATATTATATTATGCAGCTATTCAGCATAATCTGTTGGAGACAATTACAATTTGATAACTAGTATTTGTAAACGCTGAAATTATAGCATCCCACTGTAACAGTGATTTTATAGTGACTTCATATTGATTCAGTTCCACAGTTAAGCAGGGATTAAGTTTTAATTTTAGTTTTAAGTACAGAGTTTAATTTCAAATGTATCCTCGTTTTAACGTGACGCTGCTTACATCCTTGTGTACAAAACACACATCAGGACTTCAGTCAGTCCAGTGTTATCATGCATGCATGTGAAATGAATCCACACTGATGTCAAACACCTCGGATTCAGTCCATAAAAACAGAGCGAGCCATCAGTCACATGAATCAGGTTCCGCCTCGTTCCTAATCTGCGAGATTATCGCACAGCCAGCGAGTGTAAGCAAACACTCCGGACATTAATGTATGTTTCCCACCAGCGTTCAGCTCGAGGGACATCTCTGAAGCAGCACCGCATCTAATCTGGAGCCACACGAGGAGCTGGGCTTATTGTTCTAACCCAGGTTGTTAAAATCCCAGTGTTTCTGTGCAAACACGGCTGCAGTGCCGCCCTCTGCTATAAAACCACGGCCGTAAGCCTCGCTTAATGGAAGCACAATATTAGCGCAAGCTCAGCACCGGCTGCTTTTCAATCTGAACATTTTACACTAAGCGTTCTCACAGGGGCTGTTAGCTAATAACGTGACCGTATGAGGCTCTGTGCGCTCTCTTGTTGTTCAGTTCAGTCCTGAGACAGAGCTGATCTCTGTACTGATGAGTTCACACTCAATACAACACAAATCTGTCCCACAGCTTTGTTCCAGAAACAGAAACGTACAAATCTGGCCGCTATAGGTAGAAACACAGAGCTGCTGCAAATCAAGTGAGTATAAGATGTTATCTCATCAACACGTGTTTAACATTTAACTAAAAGGTATGACCCAGAACTACTGGTTGAGGTAAAGCAATTGATTTGATCCATAAGTATATAAATATAGTCCAATACGAGCAGCTGGAGAAAAAATAATAATAATAATAATATATATATATAGAGAGAGAGAGAGAGAGATAAAAAAATACTTAAAGCCCTTAAGTATAAAGCATTATAAAGGTATTCATAATGTAGGTTGCAATGAGTCTGTTTATAAATAATTATAACCAACATTAAAATGCATTGTAATATTTGAAGTTTTGTTGGTCATGTGTTTTAATGCATCATATTTTCTAAAGGTGTAACAACATAGATATTAAAATGTATTATAATTGTGTTTACAATTATTTATGAGACCATACAATGCATTATAAAGTATGCATTAATGCATTAAAAATATTTTATAATGCATTATATATAAAGGCTTTAAGTGTTACCAAAAAAAAAAAAAAAAAAAACACTATAAGATATTAAGATTTTATAAACATCATAGGTTGCTGTATTGTGAAAAGCATTATAAAAGTACATTTGGCTTGGAATTGAAAGGTCATGAGACCCTCAGTTGATCTTTACATGGACGATTAAAGGATGTTTATTCCTTTAATATTTGGAATTGAACATTATGAAAACCTCATGTGGAAAATCCCCAACTATAACACAACATTTCTCAAGCTATTGTGCATTATAGACTGTCTGGTAAACATTTGAAAGCACAAATTTCGTGTCATTTATCATGTAAAAAGAGAGAACAAAAAAGGCGTGTGTGGTTTCATGTGTTCAGACACGTGTTTGCTTTTGGATGTTTCATCTTTCATTCGTAGATTAAGGTGCACATTATCATCAAACCACAAAACACTTATCATTTTACAGTCTCAAATGTTCTCACCAATCCCTGCTTTCAAAAGTGTGGGATCAATAAAGCTGGCTTTTCTACAGATAAAAGCCCGTATTTCACATTTGTCCAGGAATTACCGAGGATATAGATCTCGGCAGTTGTTTATAATTACCAATTATTTGCAGATACCATGACAAGCAGGCAGAGAGTTACATCAAAGCAAGCTTAAAGACTATAAAATCTAAATCTGACAGACCAGATATATAGGGATGAGAAAATAAAAACAGAAATAAGATATAAACAGATCAACAGTGATGGGTGATCAGCACATAAGATTAGACAAAATAAAAACCGTAGTTGCTTTGTACAATTAACTTATGTTTTTCCTAATATTAGTTAAACTGGACTAATAGACTGTATATTAAATTCTAAAAAGATTCTGGTTTATGTTAATCCATAGAATTTGTTATTAGTTTAAAATAAAAGCAATAGAAATCTTGAATTTGTCACTAATAGCCAAGTAAAGGAGTGTGTAAACCTGACAAAATCTCCCAAAACCTTCTTTTGGGGACGTCCTCATTTGTAAAAATGGAATAATGTAAATATATATATATATATATATATATATATATATATATATATATATATATATATATATATTAATTTTTTTTTTTTTTAAATTGTAAAAATGCAGAAGGTTTTCTGTTAGGTTTAGGGTTACAGTATTTATACCTAGCTATATGTAGAAGTCCATGGACTGTCCCCATTTAGATAATTAAATAAATGTGTATGTACTTAACCTGCTTAACCATATTTTAGGGGTTAAACGTGTGCCTAAAAGTGAGCTAAATCTGATTAAAAAATGCTATAAAATATATATATTTTTTAAACATAAAAATAAAGAATTTTTTTATGTTATGGTATTTTAAAAACAATTTAATATCCCTATTAATTAATCTTTTAGTTGGAAAATGCCTTTACAGCGCAGAGTTCTTCACAGAGACTAAAGCAACACAGTGAGCATAACCTAAAGCTGTTTAAAAAGTCTCCTGGATTTAGTTTGAAGAAACCAAAGAAGTCTGCGAAAAATTATACAACGCTTGTAGAGTGTTTGGATGGGGCGCTAAAAAATAAAGTTATGCGATATAAGGGAAAAAAATCAATGGCATGTCAAAAATGCAGCAGACTTTAATTCAGAAGGCTCTAAACCTGAGCCGAAGCAATGCAGCACAGAAACAGCTGTAATCTGAGCGTTTCTGTGAGATTAGCTTTCTAAATGCTCAGGAATTCACCTTGTGATTATAACAAGCTGCAGGTAAATGTTGTACGACACTATCATAGCCAACACGAATCCGTTATAGTCTGAATCTATAGAGAGCAGGCAGGTGAGAGGAAAGAATACAAGGATCTGGAGCCCGTGCAAATATTTGTTCAGGTGTCGCTGCCGTCAGACTATCAAGGCCACATGAGCTTTAACTCGCAACAAGAGACCCAAAAGCTCACTGCCGGCTCCCAGAAAACCATGAGCTCATTAGTTGCGTTGTTTATTGAACGTCACCACAAAGCATCTTCTCCCAAATACCCGTGTGGGTCCCTGAGGTCATTTGGCTAAGTGCAGTGTTTATGCCAACTAACTAGCCCCTTGATGTTCAGCCACTTACTGCAGGCATGAACTGACTAGTCTTTCAAGGTAAGCAGCAATCAAGCACTGTATAACTTTCATCAAGTTATCAGACCAAGCCCTTCACACCGCCAAAGTGTCCCAGTTCCCAGGTATCCGCACCTCCTTGTGCTTATCTTGACTTGAACTCGCGTGCATTTGCGCTGTAGGTCACAGCACGCCTGGGTGGTCCAGCGTGTGGCCGTGTTATCTACGACATGTCGTTCCCAGAACAAGTGGAAATGCATCGCAAATGCTTCATTTGAAAGGAAAGAACACATCATGCCAAGAGAATTCAGAAGCAGCGGCAGTTGTATTAAAAGTGCACAGCGCCACTCAAAGAAATGACGCCTTCTTGCATTATTCAGCTCAAAATAATGTTGATTATCCAGGAGCGAGCCACTTTTTCCAACAAGAGGCCATAATCAAAGTGCTCTCCTAAAATCTCTCACACAGTATGTGGCGATGGGAAGTCAGATTCATTGGAAAATTTACACAAAAAGACACATTTTTGCTCAAAAATTTTAATAAAAAAAAGGTTTTGATTCACTCACATAAAGAAATGTGATGTGAAAAAAAAAATCAATGCAATCTGATTAATTCAGATTTTTAGGTTCTCTCAATTATTCTCTACATAATTGTTTTATCAGTTTGAATTTGTTTGTTCAATAAATGCACAATGTCTCATTCAGCCAATGCATTAATCAAGGCAACTACAGACTTCTTGTTCAGCAAATTTCCATTTAGTAACACAAAAAATGTATCTATCATTTTGGAAGCCATATATGATACTTGATAATAAACGTCCTTCTGAAAGTGCATTCTCATTACAAAGCAAAGATATCTGGGATAAAGTTTTAACGCTTGTACATATTGTAAACCTCAACACTTGACAAACACTACATGTAAAACAACTAACAATAATGACAAGATAAAAAGTCAGCAAACATTGAAACAATCCTATAGCAGAAACCGCTTCATTTATCGATGCTGCAGTGCATGCTGGGAACTCACAAACCCGTGAGACTTCAGTAGTTTTGTTCAGTTCTCCGTTCAGTCATCTGTGTTTGACTAGCTCAAACAACATTTGGGGGGATTCATTAGGGCTAATTTATTGTTCAAAGTAGTTCACATTGCGTGACTCAAAAGATTCTGTAAACTGGAAAAAATGTAATAGATTTTTTACAGTGTTTAGTCTAATCTTCCTTTAAAACTAGTTTAATGATGAGTAGCTTGGCAAACTGGAGTTTCCTGACACAGAAGAGCACCACAGAAAGCATGGTTCATAGTATTTGCATGCAGTGTTGATGAGAATGGCTGGTCGGTTGCTGTTTCAGCTGAGGATCAGCAGTGTGTTCAGGACAGAGATTCCCTCTCATCCGCTCGAGAAGCTTAACACTGGGAATCCATTAAGCTTCTGTAAGCCAGCCACAGTTCCTCCATACGCACACATCACTTCAGTCTCAACACGAGAAACAGAGAGCCATCATTCTTTCCATTTACCCTCTTCGCTTTTTATTTTCTTCTCTCATTTTTGGACAACAAATAATGCAGTTGCAGCATGTAATATTATGAGCCAATCATCATCATCATCATCATCATAATCATCATCGTCGTCGTCGTCATCATTGGAAATGGCAAATTAAAGACCAAGACTCATTTGCGAACTACTTCAGGATAATCAGCCATCAATGTCTGGTGTCTAAAATGTTAAACAAATGAAAACCCTCTTATAGTTGAGCTCCGTCTTTGTGTGGACTCCAGCTCTGCTCCATCTGGACAATCTCAGCCATCTTCATGAACCGGGATGCTTTTAAGCACAGTTAGAACAGTTTGCATGCATGTTGCATTTTTTTGCATGCATACCCACTCCAACTTGTTCATTAAATAAAAATGTAGGATTCAAACTTGGCACAATTTATATTTGCGTGCACAACTTATTGCAAGCCGTTTTAAGACCCTGAGAGCCATCCAGATGTGTGACTGTGCTGTTTGTGTTGGTTCAGATGGACAGAGGTGCTCGATGCTGTCGCTGTCCCATGTTTTCTCCTTCCTAGCAGGGAAGGCCTGTGCCTTTGGGCTGGTGATGATGGTGATGGGGTTGTTCTTGCAAATCCATTTCCTGTCCTCCACACCCACACTAATTAGATATTTGGGTGGCCCTGTTTATTGACTTTGCTGAAGAACGGTGGATTATATTAACATTTGCACACCGCTTTCTCAGCAGTGCAGCATTACTGGGCCCGTCCCGAGAGAGCTGTTGGAGACGGGAGGGAGCGATGCAATTGGGAAGGAAGGGAAACGAGCCGCTCTGTCTCCAGGTCTGCGAGCCACGCATGTACCGCATGTACAACGAAACAACGGAGTGCACGATTTCTTAAAAGCAGCACTTTTATTAGCACTTCATAACACGCAAAACAAATGCAGATTTTTGTGCTCAGAAGCTAGCAACTAAAATGCAAATATTAGACATATAATTGCATCATTTTTATTTTCTTCCCAAAAAAGCAAACTGCAGGTTGTATACTATGCTTTTAAATTGGCCGATATTGAAAACATATTGCTTACTTAATTTAACTGGATATTCATCAGTTGGAATCAAAGCTCTTTAAAGTGGAATTAAGAAAGAGATTAAAAATTAAATTAAGCATTAAACACTGTCAAAACTGCCTCAAGAAATTATGAATTATGGTATGTGATGATAATGCATTATTTTATTTAATTTTTTTAGTTAAGTATGTTTTTCTGATTTTACATTTTAAAAAAAACTTTCATAAAAATATTTATAATAAAAAGAATTTGTCTGCCAAAATTAGATCATTTGTCTCATGATGACTGAATTTAGTTTGAAGTAGACTGTTGAATATTAAATTCAGCAATACATTACTAAGGTGTCTGCATCATCTAATTTTTCTTATCTAAAAAAACATTATTTTGGTAACACTTTAAAATAAGGTTCATTAGTTAACTACTTTAGTTAACATAAACTAAGCATGAACAATACTTCTACAGCATTTATTAATCTTATTCTTAGTTAATGTTTATTTCAACATTTACTTATGCATTATTAAAATCAAAAAAAGTTGTGCTTGTTAACATTAGTTAATTTACTGTGAATAGACATGAATTAACAATGAACGACTGTATTTTCATTAACTAACATTAACAAAGATTAATAAATACTGCAGTAAATGTATTGTTCATTGTTTGTTCTTGTTAGTTAATGCATTAACTAATATTAACTAATGGCACCTTATTGTAAAGTGTTACTATTATTTCTAAATGAGATTTTATCAAAACTAAAAATATCACTACAAACAAGAGCGATGCTTAATAATTTACAGTTTTAAATCTTAATATGTAGTTGCACATGTATGTATAAAATTTAAATAGCAATAATACTTGTTTATAAATGTTTATAAATATATCAGTATTAATAAGAAAAAAGAAGATAATTTCCACATGTGATCCTCTTCCAAACGAGAGATTTTGAAGTACACTATCATATTTTGTTAGCTGGTCATCACTGTAAAATACAGAAAACTAGTGTCTGTCGTTCAATAAAGTTACATTTCCCATTGTGTATATATTTGTATATGTGTACACAGGATTTAGAGCAATGTGTTCCAGATTTACAATGAAATTTTCAGATTTATAACTGTATATTTTTATTGCATTAAGATTTCTTATGGGATTATTTATATGTCTTCACAATGCAGTTCATCAATATCATTACCATGATATAGAATTGCATCAATAAAGCAAGTATAGCATTTATATGCAAGTAATGGGAATTGAAATATTCCTATGACACATGAAGTCGAACTAATCATTTTGCTCTATTTTTGCTTGTGTGTGTGTGTGTGTGTGTGTGTGTGTGTGTGTGTGTGTGTGTGTGTGTGTGTGTGTGTGTGTGTGTGTGTGTCTGTTTTCATAACTGTCCACAGCATGTTTTGTTCAATCACCGGACAGTCAGTCGGTCTGAACGCACCTATAGGCCAAATCTGAAGAAGTCGTTTGAATGTTGTGATTGGACGGTCAGTCGCTCTAAACAGCCTGACTAACACTGCTGCAGAAATATAAACAACATACAGATGCATGAGCACAGCCTGAGGCCAACAGAGAAGCCCATGTTGGCTAATGAGGATTCATAAGAAACGCCATCTCTGTTCTTCACTGGCACAATATAATGCACATATTACTCAACGCAGAAGACACACTGAAATATGCATATTTCAAAATACAACACACATTTTACCAAACAGGATATAAATACAAACAGTGAGTATTATATTAATGTGCAGCACCAAACGAAACGACTTTCCACCATGTTAGCAAATAGTGCATCGTAGTATTTGCAGAGTTTTGTCATCTACAGTCGAAGATGAAGTACACAAATCAAATACTTGAGTGAAAGTACAGACACCTAAATAAATTATCACTGCAGTGAAAGTATTTAAGTACTCCTTTTCAATTTTACTCAAAAGTACTTGATTTTTAATGTACTTAAGTATTAAATGTAAAAATACTGATCAAGAAAATTTTATTTTGTAATTTTAACATATAATTTTATATTTAATAATTTTATGGATGGGGGCTTGTCATACACTATCAAACCATGAAATATATTAAAATATCAATTTAGGTTACTGATAAAACAGTATTTAAATGATATGTCAAGTGTGCAAACAAGTGAATATATATATATATATATATATATACTTAAGTATAAGTAACAAAGTAAAGTAACGAAGTAAAAATACATTAAAATACAAAGACATAAAAATATACACTGTTAAAAATTTTTATAATCAAGTAATGGCAACATATTGAACCATTTACATTTGACCAATTTCAGCATCATTTTTTAAGTTATACAAGATTCAACTAGACAAGATTTAAAAAATGAGTACTGTATTTTGTACAGCCAGTTTGAATATATTTAAAAACTTAAAAAACATTTTAGTTTCATAGTCCATTTTAGATGTTTTACTGACTATAAGTAACTCTGCAACATGTTAACTTATTTTACTAACCTTAATTAGAGTTAGTTGACATGCAATTGTAAATTAATGAGAGTTAGTTGCATAAAAATAAAGCATAACCCTTAAGTTCTTACATATATGTGTATAAATATATTATTCACATATTTGCCTTTGCAAGAGAGTATTAAACGCTTGCTTAAGTGAATGAGCGTATTTCCTTGTGCCTCTGTGCAGGTATTTGTTTACACATGGTTCTGTGTGTGTGTGTGTGTGTGTGTGTGTGTGTGTGTGTGTGTGTGTGTGTGTGTGTGTGTGTGTGTGATGTATGAGGCCGCTCTTGCTCTATCTGGGCTCTCAGGAGCGGCTGTAGGATGTCAGATTCGGGCCTCCTTAAAGTAAACACACTCTCTCTCTCTCTCCTTCTCTCTCTCTCCCTTGACTTTTCTCATTCTCTCAGTCTGTCAGCTGGAGACCACACAGTCAGACCACACAGAGTCTGGGTCGGCCCCGGCCCCTCGCACGCAACACAACCCCGCCGCACACTCGCTGCAGAGGGCACGTTTCATTACGCGCTCCCGCACTGGTGTTTTCCATGAATGTGTGTTTACATAAAGCACTGAGTGAACTGCATTTTGTTGAGATGTACATTAAATGAATTACAGTTCAAAGAGTGTCTAATGGATTTCTCATGAGAAAGCACGAACAACACGACTTATTCATTTGCTCACAAGGTGTTTCAAAAGTACACTTTTATAGTTTATTTTTAGTTGTGTTTTCTTATGGATATGATTGTATTCTATGTTAATTAGCAAACAGCCGTTTTTACGGAAATAGCAGAGTAAAAATCATTCTGCAATATCAGCCACGGATAACTGTTTTATTTTGTGATTCATACTTGTCTTGGTTGCATATTTGTGTGCATATTTCAGTCTCAGAGCTTAAAATACTGATGTGGAATATGTTCATATTGCAGCTGTTTATTTCTGATATCGTTGCTGCTTTTCTTCAGTAATGACAAGCACTACTTGTTTTGTGAGAATATTTGTATGTAAGTTACAGCTTGAATTCATGAAATTACCAGCAGGATTGGGAAAATATATGACAATATTTTAAAAGTGAGTTGAAATTACTTTGATTATATTTAAAAACTTTTTTTGCATTTTAAATCAAAGTAGATGGAAAGTTTTCCATCAGGTACAGTCTGAACTCATGAAATTACCAGCAAGATTATGAAAATGTATTCTGTCATTTGATTCCTTAAAACCATCTTATCTAATTAATGATCAGAGCGTTTTGTGATGTCTATATTTAGTGTCAATTTAAAATTGTAAGAGACAGCGTTTTCAGTTTTGCTTTGTTTCACGTGACGTGCGAGTGGTAAACTGGATAAATACACACACGCCTACACATACGCACACTAAATGAACAGGATTGCATGCTAAATGGTTAGTTTATGTGCTGCTTCATTGTCAAGTCAAGAGTCTAACAATTTAGTTGTCTGAGATTACCGGGCCTTAAGCGAAAGTGGTGCTTTCTTTTTCCAGTCGTTCAGATGCGGGACGTCCAGACGCTGTTTGCTGACTGATGGTTTGTTTCACCTCGTCCGGCACCTCCTGACCCTTTACCCTCCACATTTTGCCCTCGGGGTCACGTGTGAATGCTTACATTTGACTTGTGAATCTAGAACAAATATACAGGCCATTCACTGAAATGTGCTGTGGAGAAAGACTTTCTGGAACGATGAGAGTATATCCCTTACGAAAATTAACCCTGGTTTTACCACAAATAAAACCAAAAAAACATAGTTTTACCAAAAATAAAAACAAAAAACATGGTTAAAATAGTTAAACCATGGTAACCACAAAAATTAGCCATGGTTTTACTACAAATAAAAAAAATAAATAAAAAATAACCTGGTAACAATAGTTAAACCATGGTAACCACAAAAATTAACCATGGTTTTACCACAAATAAAACCAAAAAAACCATGGTAACCAAAAAAAATAACCATGGTTTTACCACATATTAAAAAAAAAAAAAAAAACAACACTGGGTAACCACAAAAAGTAACCATTGTTTTACCACAAATAAAACCAAAAAACATGGTAACAATAGTTAAACCATGGTAACCACAAAAATTAACCATGGTTTTACCACAAATAAAACCAAAAAACATGGTTACAGTAGTTAAATCATGGTAACCACAAATTAGTTATGGTTATACCACAAATAAAAACATCTTGGTTACGTATTGTAACCCCCGTTCCCTGAAGGAGGGAACAGGGACATCACGTCAGTGACCGACAAATTGGGAATCTCGCTAGAGAGACCAATCTACTTTGAGTGTAAACTAAACGAGCCAATGCACATTGGCATGCGATAATTCCATTCAGCTGCCACTGATCACAGCGTAAGCATAAAAAGGTAGCAGGTGCAATGCATGCCAGGTTTTTGCTGAGGAGCCGACCTGGTGACCCGGCCACTCAGCTCCCTCACACAAGTAACTACGACTACACATGAAACCTACATTCCCTCCTTCAGGGAACAAGGGTTACATACGTAACTGTGACATTCACTTTCGATGTCACGTCGGTGACCGACAAAATGGGAATCCCTACCAAAACACCATGGATACTGCCCCTTCCAGTGTCCTGTGCGAGCCACCTGTGCCCCTTTTTGGTGTAGGCCGGGGCTCATGACAGAAAGGCCAGTCACTGTTGTCGTAGCACTACCCACTCAGTGATCAACTCACGTGCTCTGAGGCTATACCATGGACTTTACGCATATGGGATCCACTTAGGTCTCTACATATGGAACCCAGCCCTCTACCGGTTCTCACAGATGCATCGAGTGAGGGCCTGGTGCCGGACGTTCTGCCACGTCTGGCTGCCGAGGGGATGGGCACACCCTGTTCCTGATAATCCAGGGCGATGGCGTCCACTATCCAGTGGGCAAACCTCTGCTTATAGACAGCATTCCCCTTTTGACAGCCTACGTGGCAGACAAAGAGCTGGTATGAGGTCCTGAAGCTTTGTGTCCAGTCTACATCAAGGCTCGGACGGGACAAAGCAAAGCTAGAGCAAAGATAACTAGGGCTCCTCCGAGGGCAGCGCTTGCAGGCTCACCACCTGATCCCTAAAGGGAGTAGTAGGAACCTTGAGCACATAGCTGGGACGGGGCTTCAGCATTACCTGGGAGTCAGCCAGTCCAAACTCTAGGCACGAGTCGTTGACTGAAAATGCGTTCAGGTCCCCTACCCTCTTGATGGAGGCCAGTGCAAGCAGGAGCAGGGTTTTCATTGACAGAAACTTCAGCTCAACTGACTGCCAAGGCTCAAATGGGCCCTGCTTTAGTGCTTTGTGCATTAGAGACAGGTCCCAAGAGGGTATAGAGGTGGGGCAGGGAGGATTTAAACTTCTCGTCCCCCTAAGGAACCTGATGACCAGGTCATGCTTACCTACCGACTTCCCTTCCACGGGGTTGTGACTGGCAGCAATAGAAGCCACATAGACTTTAAGGGTGGAGGGAGACAGCCTTCACTCCAACCCCCACTGCAAAAAGGACAGCACAGCTCTGATCGGGCATCTTCGGGGGCTTCTGAGAAAAGCACCATTCAATGAACAGGTTCCACTTCAAGGTGTAAGTGTGTCTCTAAGACGGTGCTCTCGCCGAAGTGATGGTGTCAACTACCTCCTGGCGTAGGTCACCTAGAACCTCTGCTTCCCATCCAGCTGTGTGCCAATGGGGCCGTACCGAGTGTTCCTTCAGTCAGGGAGTAAAACAACTGGCAGTGAGAAGTCTCTGGAGATGCAAACAGGTCTACCAGAGCAACTCCAAAACGTCTCCAAATCAGCTGGACCATCTAGGGATGGAGTCTCCATTCCCCGAGGAGTGCAGCTCATGATAGCTCGTCGGCTGCCCGGTTGTGCAAGCACGGAATGTGAATGGCCCGAAGTGACATCAGATGCTGTTGACTCCAGAGGAGGAAGTGGCGGGCGAGTTGTGACATGCAACGGGAGTGTAGACCACCTTGTCGGTTGATGTACGCAATGGTCACAGTGTAGTCAGTGCGGACCAGTACATGCTTGCCTCATAAGCGCCCTTTGAGACAGATCAAGGCAAGGTGTACTGCCAGCAACTCTAGGTAATTGATGTGCCAATACAGTTGGGGGCCCGTCCAAACCCCCAAGAGTGCAAACCCGTCGAACGTGGCCCCCCAGCCAGTAGTTCTATGGGCACTCCTGCCCGGAGAAATGCAAGGTCTCACCACGGGGTGAAGGTTTGGCAGCAGGCCGGTGTGACTTAGACCAGTTGAGTGCCACCTTTACATGCCCACCTCAGAACTCTGCCATGGATGCAGTATTGAAGCAGTCTCATATGAAGCAGCCCTAGCGGCGTGACTGCCGCTGCAGCTGCCATATGCTCCAGGAGCCTCTGAAATTGTTTCAGTGGGACCGCTCTCCTGCTCTTGAACATATTCAGGCAGTTCAACACCGACTGAGCACATTCCTGCATGCTGTCTGTTTGACTGAATCCAACTCCATACTGAGAAAGGAGATCCTCTGCGTCGGGGAGAGTTTGCTCCTTTCCCAGTTGACCCAAAGGCCTAATTGGCTGAGGTGCAAGAACACCAAGTCCCTGTGTTCGCACAACTGATCCTGAGACTGAGCTAGTGTGAGCCAGTTGTCGAGGTAGTTGAGAACGGGAATGCTGAACAAGGACCGCCTCCACAACTTTTGTGAAGACACGGGGCAACAGTGACAGCCCGAAGGGTAGAACCTTGTACTAATATGCTCATCCCTCGAACGCGCCCAGTTCAAAATGCGCAGATACAAGATTGGTCTTAACCCACTGCCTTTCTTGGGTACAATGAAGTAAGGGCTGTAAAACTATTGCATCCTTCGCCAGTAGGACTGCGATCTCTGCACGCAAGACAGGGACATCTGCCGCCTTCACTGAAGTGAAGTGGATGCCCCTGAACTTGAACTGAATCGCATAGCCGGGTTTGATGGTCTGAAGGATCCAACGAGATGAACTGGGGAGCTCTAGCCAGGCTCCCAGATACCGTACGAGTCTTACTGCTGCATTGCACATGATCGATCATGAGATTCTGATTGCCTGTCTCGAGACCTATGTGGACATGACGGGAACAGTTTTAAGCTGGTTTAGTTCGTATTTAAAGGACAGGAGATTCTCTGTTCGCCTTGGCAATCTCATGTCATCAGCTGCCAATCTCCCCTCCCTACCCCTCTACCCTTTTTTCTTTATATATGCTCCCATTGGGCTCCATTTTTCGAAAGTATGGTGTATCTTTTCATTGGTAAGCCGATGACACCCAGATTTATTTGCCCCTTAAATGCTCAGGTAACATCTCCCTGGGCCATCTAATGGAGTGTATGGAGGACATAAAAATCTGGATGTCATCAAATTTTCTTAATCTAAACGAAAAGAAAACGGAAATGATATTCTTTGGTCCCCCTAGTGGCATTCCCAAAACGTTTGTTAATGATCACCATGTCACATTTCAAGCCAAAACTCTTGTTAAAAACTTGAGCTGAATTGATAATGAGCTGAAACTAGAAAAACAAGTAAATTCAGAGCATAGATCCTGTTTTATTTTCATCTTTGGCTTCTTTCAAAAATTAAGTCTTTTCTCTCTTTTCAAGATCTTGAAATAGTAATTAATGTTTTTATATCATCACGGTTAGACTACTGTAACTCACTTTATTGTGGAATGAACACTACTTCCCTGGCCCGTCTCCAGTTGGTCCAAAATGCGTCAGCAAGACTTTTATAGGGGCTCCATAAATCCACTCACATTACACCTGCGTTAGCACCATTGCATTGGCTGCCTGTCCGTTTTAGAGTAGAATTCAAAACCCTAATTCTTGTTTTCAAGTCCCTAAACAACTTGGCCCCCTCTTATCTATCTGAGCTTCTATCTCCACATAACCCTTCTCAAGCTCTTCGATCCGGTAGTCACAGATTGCTCAATGTTCCCAGAGCCAGACTTAAACAGAGAGGTGAATGTGCCTTTGCTGTTGTGGGTCCTAAACTCTGGAACAGGATACCAGTTCATATTAGATTTGCTCCTAAAATACAGATTTTTAAATCTTTGTTTAAAGCTCATTATTTTTCCATTGCTTTTAATGTCCCTTGATGTTTAATTTTTAAATTTGACTTCTGTTGTTCTGATTTTCTTTTGATATCCTGTTGATAATTTTTCTTAGATTTTATCTGTGATATTTTTAAATTGTTTTGCTTGTATTTATTTTATCTGATGCTGTAAAACACATTGGTCAGCTGCCGCTGTTTTAATGGTGCTATATAAGTAAATTAAACTTGAACTTGAACGAGTGACACCAACAGAACCACCGACGTACCTGTGGTGGGGCAGTGAGAGGGAACGCAGGGACCCGGCCTGGACATCTCGTTGCCGGTCCGAAGCTGGGTCAGTGTGTGTGCAAAACTTACCTGTTTTTGGGCAGAAGGTGCGTGAGTAGTACATTTGATCACACTCTCGAACCGCCCACAGCTGCTCACTGGCGAGAGAGGAGGGTGAGTGTGATTCGAGACAACTCCCAGTTGATAGAAGGTCGAGAGTGCGATCAAAAGAACGCCCCAGAGATAGAAGAAACTGCTCATTCGTTGAGGTTTCGGGTACCACTGACCTTGAAGTCAGTGGTGGCAAAAAAAATAAACAAAAGATTCTCCACCCGTCCCCATCTGGGGCATTTAAGGAACCGCATCTTATCGGTCTCCCTCATGTCGGCCTGATGAACCTACAACAACGCCATAGCATGTAGGGCGGAGGCAGCATCTCCGCAGGCTGCATAAGCACTGCCAGTTAGGGCCGACAAGTTCCTACAGGTCCGGGAGGGGAGCAACGGCTTGCCCCACCAGTTGGCAGCGGTATTTGGACACAATTGCATCACAAACGACCGCTCCGATTGAATGATGATGATCATCCGATCATCATTTCCAGAAGGGTCTGGCTCACCCTCCGATGGAGCGATCAACATCCGATCGTCAGGGGGAGTGCCGAAGGATACAAGTGGTACCCCACAAGAGGGTCCAGCCTGTTCCCCGGGCAGCTCCACTGGCTTCAAAGTGCCAGTGGAAGGAGGAGCCTTTCGGAGGTTGGTTCCTCAGAGGGGAGTCCCTCACCATCACCATAAGACCATTCCGGCTACTGCCAGGAGTAGCGCCCACCCCCTGCCCCCACTTGACAAGAAAAAGAAAAAAAAAAACACCACTGAAGCACCGTTCCGCCAACACAAGAGCTCTAAAGAGTGCACTGAACTCATTGAGTTTCTTCAAACCAGTAGTCTGGAGCAGAAGGAAACGAAAAGTTGGTATGGGTTGCACCTGCTACCTTTTTATGCTCATGCTGTGATCAGCGGCAGCTGAATGCAATCATCGCATTGCACATTAAGTTTACACTCAAAGTAGATTGGTCACTCTAGCTAGATTCCCAATTCGTCGGTCACTGACATGATGTCAAAAGTGACCAACTCAAAGGGAACAAAAAACCATAGTTACAATAGTTAAACCATGTCACAAAAATAAATTGGAAAATAAATCGGAAAATAAATAAATAAATATTTCCCTTTTTTGTATTTTATTCATTAGTATTGGTATGATTTATAAATTACCTAAAAGAAGTGTGTGTTTTTTTTTTTTTTTTTTTTGTGTGTGTGTGTGTGTGTGTGTGTGTGTGTGTGTATTTATTTGTATTTATTTTTTTTCACTTATGGGATATTTTATCTGACGTTTATATTGTTTATACACAGCCAAGTGATAATAAATCCTGTTATCACTGACATAAATAGAAAATCCAATATACAATGTGAAAAAAAAAGACCTTTAGATTATACAAATAGTAGAATCTCCTGACACTGAATATTTGTTTTGTGAGATGGCTGCTGTTGTACTTATATATAAAGTCATATCCTTCAGTAATTATAAACAGATCCACATATCTCGCAGATATCTCACATATCTCAAAATTACCTAAGAGAATTAACTGGGAAGCACAGATCCACATATCTCGCAGATATCTCACATATCTCAGTATCTCATCTGTGCATAAGACAGAGCTGAACTGAGATCAGTGATGTCAGAAGAGCTGAGTCACGGGTCATTAACAGAGATCAGAGTGCAAGTAAACACTGCAGTCACTTCACATCGACTCCCGCTGGAGAAGAGCCCATCCCACCCAAACACTGCCCCCTACTGCAGGCACTCCGAGCCAAACTAAAATTACCTTATCACTGTATTTTGTGAAACAAACACACTGACATGCATTTCGCCAAGAGACAGTAGCTATAAGGTAGTGTGAGGACAATATTTTATATAATTGTCAAGTCAGGGTGTTTTTCATGTTACATGTTATTTTGCAACGCGGAATTAGTTAATTAATTAGCTTCATTAATATTTTCAGTGATTGTGCCAGACTCCCGATTCATTACTCAAGTCACCTTTATTTATATAGCACTTTTAACAATACAGATTGTGTCAAAGCAGCTTCGCAGGAATATCAAAATAGGAAAATAGTGTCAATGCAATTATTTAATTACTCACTATAGCTAAATAACAAAATAATAATAATAAAGTGCAGTGAACTATTTGTGCTACAAAACTGTGTTTATGATTATGATATTTAATTCAAATAATATGATAACAAATACCAGTTTGTGATATCAAGCAGCATATAAGACTGTTTTTGTTTTTGGAAGCGAAAGTTCAAGATTATGTTATTACTGATTATCGTGTGACAACATGCCCCACTGTTATATATAGACTAGAAAAAGGAACACTGTGACAAAGCAGCTAAGTGCTCTAGAGATGGACATCGTAAAGTTGCAATCCATCTGCAAAGCTCTCAAATTAACACAGCTCATATAAAACACAAATAAAGGCCCTTTAAAAAGTTGGAGTGCTTTTAATTCTGTTTACCCTCTCTCTCTCTCTCTCTCTCTCTCTCTCTCTCTTTAACCCTAGGATCACAAAAGGCTGCTTTACTTCAGGTTATAAATGCTATGAAAATATACAGCAGACTGGCTAGATTGGCTTCTTGTTTTGAGATGTTATCATCAGGCTACCTATAGAAACATTAGAGTGACACAAAGCACACAAAAAAACCTTGTGTTCAGAAAACTAGAATACCAGATCTTACTGAAGTGTTTTAGGATAAGAATTATGACTTAAGAAAAATTGTTTATTATATTTTGTTGCAGTTCTAGACGGTGTGATGCAATAATATAAACCTCAGGAAAGCAGACAGTTTCCCCGTCTGAGTCTCGGGCTCGTCTCCAGAAGCAGCAGTGTTTTGAGAGAACGCATCCTCTGCTGAGTTCTCACAGATTCAAAACACACACACACACCTCTACCAGGTAGTCCAAATAATTTCTCTATCTCCTCAATCTGTTTATGCAGATAGCCCGTGCCAATCAGTTGCTTACAATCACCATTCTTACAATTTTATTACAATCGTACATCAGTTATTGCTTTCCTGATGCAGACACAGACTCATTGTTTTCATCGTTCAAATAAACACAAGTATACAAATAGTGTTATCGCCACTATTTCATTTTGCACTGTGCTTTCTGAAAGAACAATGAGTCTTTGGGATGTGCGTGGATTCCTGCGTTTGTATTGGCCTGATGGGATCTGATTCTGCTCGGATCTCAGAGCGCTTGTCATGTTGCAATCATTCAATTCACCGCAGTTTTGGAATGATCCGAGAGAACTTGTTGACGTGTCTGCTAATAAAATAAACAAAACAAAACGAACCTCAAAATTGTTATCAGTTTAACTGGGACTATCTGTCCCTTTTTTGAAGCACAAATGAATGCATGATACCAAAAACATACTCTAAAATAATATGAAATAAATCATTTGAACTAATGCAAGGAATGAGTAAGAGAAAAGCCATGACTCTGCCGTGACACAACAGATCCGGAGGTCATAAATCTAGTGTGTGACCTCAGAAAACGGGGAGAGAAAGAGCTGACGGTCTCAGTCTGTCAGAAACACTCGGGTCGGCTCACGATACAGACTGACAAACACCGAGGTCATGAAAGGACAAGCAAAGGTCAAAGTTCACGACTGACCACAAACCCTAATTTTTCCTTTTTTCTTCTTATTTCTCAACAATAGACAAAAAGTTAAAAAAATATTAAAAACTTTGAAAAATAAAAAAAAAAAAAAAAAATAAAATAAAAAGTTACACTTATGATTTCACTAGCATCCCATGTTACTGTACATTGTAATTATAAAAATCAACACTTATGAGATGTTCCTTCTGTTTGGAAAATAAAATGTAAATATGTGAAAACAGCACTATTCCCTCTTTGAATATGCTTCCCCAAAACTTACAATTAATGCATTTGCTACAATATGAAAATAATAAATGTAGCATGTATTTCTGACAATCTCTGTGACTTTTCCCGAATTGAAACTGTGTCTTTGGACTGCTGATAAATACTAGGGTTAATTCGGGGTAATTGGAACATTTTTCCCAGTCATCTAAAATGTCCCAGTTTACCTGAATTCACCCTATAATTAATAAACACAAACTTGACTGCAGGACTAAGCTAAACTGAACTAAAACAGATGATATCTCCTGATTCTCTTCAGGGAGGTCTAGCGCAAACCTTCACAGACGTACAGAGAGTGATTTGATGTTTGTAGGATCTTCACCAAAAGATCTCTCAACTTGTCCAGTCTGTAAAATCTTCATTTGCTCCTAAATGTGATCTCGAAGCCTCCTGACCGCCGCGCATTGGGTTCTGAAACAATGTGAGGTTTGTTTCTGTGCTGCTGAGTCACTGTTGGAGGGATTGGGGTCGAGTCTTTTGTCCATGTTTAGCTCTGAAGGATCTCTTTGGGAGTACATCCATTTGCTCCGATAATGGATTATAGACAGTGAGAGAGCTTCCAGCTGGTGCTGGCCTACGCTGATGAAAAGCAGACCTCTCCACTCATGTGTGTGTGTGTGTGTGTGTGTGTGTGTGTGTGTGTGTGTGTGTGTGTGTGTGTGTGTGTGTGTGTGTGTGTGTGTGTGTGTGTGTGTGTGTGTGTGTGTGCTCGGGCCTGCAGAGGATGGACTGGTGTGTAAATTCTCAGACCTATTAAAACAGTTCATGAAGAAAATGTGAAAGAACATTTCAGACGTCACTGAACAGAGAAACAATCTCAATCTTTAAAACCATGGTGATAATTGTAGATTTCAATTTTTTTGCATTTTATAATTGCAAATTTCTACAAATAGAGTATATTTGTCTGTTGTATTATTTCCAGAAAGCATTAGAGGTAATGACATGAAATGAAAGCAGGAGTTTTGTTTGTTTGTTTTCAGTGACATATATTGAATATGCCATTATTCATAATATTGCATTTCACAAAATTCATATATTTGCTGATTTATGTTGTTTATTTAATGTTTTACTGCTGTGAAATAAAAGCTTGTGGTTGCAAAAAAAAAAAAAAAAAAAAAAACTGAAAATAAGTATAAAATAATCATACTACTCAAAATTTCACGTCCTGAAAGTGTTTATTTTTTAAGAGTTTCAGACCTTGTTTTGAACCCAGTTGATGGAAATTGTTGGTTACATCACACAACCCTTTCCTGCCACAGAACCCTATTTATATGTGTGTTGTGTTATGAAGCGGGAATGGAAAGGTTTATGATATTTTAATGTTTAATGTGGGTTAGACATAGCACTAGCATTTTTAGTGAATTTATTTCTGCGGCACACTTAGTATATGTGTTACAACTGCAGCATACATTTGACACTACTCCAAGCTTCACCAAAACAAGCTTTTTTTGTTCTTGTTTTCTCAAGAAATCTAAAAGGGACAAAAAAAAAAAAAAGGAGTTTTCATCAAAAAAAAAACAAAACAAAACACTTCCCATTTCATAATTCAAGCGTGATCTCTAAAATTCACTTTTTTAAGATTTTAAACATTCTATAAAATAATGAATGTCCTGAAGTGAATTGCATTTAATAAATTGCATTTTCTCAAAGTAAATGCATCAGAATGTATATGTTGGGATATTCTGAATTTTCTGGTCTCTCTGTTGTCAAAGTTTATGGCCTTATAGCTTTAGAATAAACAATATGACTTATAAATAGTGGGGCGGGGGGTGAAACAACTCTTCCCGTCTCTTCAATTATTCAGAGTAAATATGTTATGCTCACAATGAAAAAAATAAATAAATAAATAAATAAAACTTAGAAATGTTAAATGAGTGTAGAACTCGTCTGAAAACTCAAATTTTAAATAAATGTGATTGATCTAGTGTGACTTGGAAACACTTTATCAAGGCACATTTTTTCATTTTTTGTGTTTAAACAATTGGTTTAGAAATATATGTATATATATATATAAAACCAATACACTATCTTCCCATTGATAAAAATTGATTTGAACACCCAAAACCAATACACTATCTTCCCATGGAATAACATCTATTAGTTTAATAAATTGAAAATTGATCAAAACTGATTTGAACACCCAAGAGCAGAATTTTTGTTTAATCTTCTTCATCGACGTGTGTGTGTGTGTGTGTGTGTGTGTGTGTGTGTGTGTGTGTGTGTGTGTGTGTGTGTGTGTGTGTGTGTGTGTGTGTGTGTGTGTCGGGGAAAGAGAGAAGCAGAAAAGCGGCAGAGGAAGAGAAAGAGACGGCGGGAGGCTGTATGTTCTGCTTGTTCTGTCTGTGTTCTGCCTTCCCTTTTTTATCTCCCATCAGGGATCCAAGAATGAAGGGGCCTTGTTTATTGTTTTACCTCCAGTTCCTGAAATTGAAAATGTCCTGGACCTCTGCCAGTCACGCTGAGTGACAGAGCTCTGCCACCTCCGTCCCAAAATAGACCACTAGACCCACAGACCTTCGGCTTTCTCCGAGCATGATCTCTCTTCAGTCGGAAAGCCTGCGCGTTTCTTCCCTTAATGTGATGCTGACTTCATTTCACTGAACTGATCTGATCTCGTTCACGCTCTTTAGCAGACAGCTTTACCCTCGCTGAGAGTCTGACCACTTTTATAGATGATGTATTCATTCGCCTTGATCTCGGTGTTTGATTTACTTAACCTAAAAGTTAAACATCTGAGACGCACGGGCAGCTGTCGGCTTTTAAAAGGGAAGAGAGTGTACAATGTAGCTTAATTTGCCGGGGGCTTTCGCGCCGCTGGGACCACCCATAGAGCTGTCATCTGAAAATCACACACAAACCACCCAGCTCGACCGATGCCAGCCTCTCTTACTCACACAAACACGCCTCAACCTGAAAAATAGAGATTGTTGCGCGCTGGATTTTATTTGCGTGCACGGAGTTACATTTGTTACTATCTTGATTCCTTCGTGAAATTCTGCTCCTCTTATTTTTCCAGGTAACCTACAGTATGTGCTTTGTGTGGTGGCCTCCAAATAAACTGGTTTTATTCTGTTTCAAATCTTTTATTTAATCACACATGAATACATCATTCAGGCTACAATAAAATGTTTCTTTTTTTACAGTGAAATATTCAAATTTATAAGCAAATTTGTAAGCATATATGTCTAAATTTGATCCTTATTTGCTTTGAAAAGCTCGCTCTACTGGAATCGAAGAGCTGAGATTATTTTGAAAGAACGGACAGAGAAATATTTGGTCTATTTGCAAGATGAAGGAAAGTTAATTGGTCCCTCTTTATATTAAGTGTCTAAATAAATTATATTACGTTTTTAAAATTACACTTATATTGGGAAAAAAATATTGTTGGGTCGAATGCACTTTCTGTGTTAATGTTGTGTTGCAAAACACTTTTTCTTATCACTTATGGGTAAGTTTAGAGACAGGTTTGGTGGTATGGGTAGGTTAAGGGTGGGTCAAGAGTTAGAGATGTGACTACAGAAATTAATTGCAGATCCAATCAAATGCACGTTTTTTTATTTATTTGTTTATTTATTTTTAAATATAAGTGCATAAAATACAAGTGCACTGTGTCAAATGATTAATTTAATTGTTACGCCATAGTAATTAAAGACACTTAATATAAAAAGAGTCCACTTAATTCACATTTTTGGTTTGTTTATTTTAGTGGTTTAGCTGTGAAATAAAGTAATTCTGTAGATCTGAAAGTCAGTTTCCAATGACTCCAGCAGCAGATAAAGCATAAAATCAAATACATCATTGTACTGCTAGATGACAAATGAATGATAACGCATTTTAAAACATGATGTTGTGTGTTAGAAATACTGTTACAGTGTACTGCGGTGTACTTTAAAACACTACGCAAATTATTAATGATGCTCATGTGCAACATTATTCATTTAATACAATTGTAATATAATTTATTTAGTCTTTATTTTGTGTCAAAACATTGCTAAAGAGGAAAAACAAAGGATGACATTAAGACGCTTTCACAGTCGAGCGTCATTATTGAAAAACATGCTGTTTCTGAAGCGACCAGAAGAGGGCAGCAGAAAACACTGATTCACACATTCATCCTCGCCCTCTGCCCATATTTCGGGTGAATATCGACATGAAATAGCAGTCACTAGACATAAATCAATACGTGCTTGTTTTTTATTCTGAATTCTTACATTAAGAAGTACATATTGGAAAAAAATATTGCTGAGAATCTCATTTCATCTTAGATCTAAGTACATAAGCAGGTATATTTACTGAATAATCTTTATTTAAATTGTTGTATTTTTATTTAATTTATATATTTTTTTATTTTTTTATTCAGTATTCATATATATACATACATACATAGATACATACATATACAAAGATAAAGACAGAGTCATAGCACACTTTTACAATATAAGTGAAATTTGAATATATATATATATATTAGGTGTTTGGTCAAAGATCATGACAGAGTCATAGCACACTTTTACAATATAAGTGAAATTTGAATGAACTGAATTTGCCCAGCAGGCTTGGAAGTTCATCTGCACCTCAGGATAACTTTCAATACTTGTTTATAAAATGAATTTGAAGTTAAAAATAGAGCTGTTTTATGAAAACAAGTCAAATATTGATAGCATTCATGACCTTATTTGAGGACATTTCTGACACAGAATACCTGCATTGGTTCACTGTATATATCTGGCTGATCGCTGTAATTAATGTTTGATCAGCTGAAAGTAAAATCAGTTTACAAACGGTCTTGGTTCTCCTCAGGTAGCACTTCTGCTTACCAGGTGAGACGTGATCGCAGCGAAAGTGACACTCCTTTCAGGAGGTTCCTGTCCACACTTCTGCCTCCTGCTATTTTTACCTCCAAAAATAAGAAGCAGGACAGTTTGCGGCCCCTGTTCTATGGGAAACAAAACCTGGTGGAAATCAGTCCAAACGCCTCCACTGGCAGGTCATCAGAGCTGAGCTCGACCTGCGGCCCTGCTTCTCTTCAAGTGTCTATTTTTAAAATTGTTTGCTTTCCCAACTCCACAATGTAGAAGAACAATCAAGTCATGCACTGAAGTACATGTTGAACAAGTCAAATAACGCAACTGGATTTTTACATTGTCTGAAGAAAATGTTTAGTGTTTTTGTTTATGTTCTTGGTGTTCGCAAGGTTTCTAGGTTAATGTTCTAAAAAAAAAAAAAAAAAAAAAAAAAAATTTTAAATTTTAAAAGCCCTCTACCGAGTCTCTTTAAAGGAATAGTTCTCTCAAAAAATTTTAATTGTGCTGTAAATGTTCTCACCCTCAGGCCATCCGAGAACAGGATGAATTTGTTTCTTCATCAGATTTGGAGAAATGTATCATTGTATCATCAGTGTCTCAGCAATGGATGCTCTGCAGTGAATGGGTGCCGTCAGAATGAGAGTCCAAACAGCTGATAAAAACATCACAATAAGCTGCATGCTCATAAAAAAAACAAATCCACCAAGACATTTTTAATGGAAATACGAGTCCATAATCCATAATAACACTTCCTGCAGTGAAAAAGTGCATCTGCTGTTGTCTCTCACATCAAAATCCAGTCACATATTTGTTTAGAGCTGTTTAAACGCTGCTTGATCTGTGCAGATTTCTCTCCTGATTCACACCAGAACACTTTTTCACTGGAGAAAGTCTGATGAAGAAACAAACTCATCCTGATCTCAGATGAGCTGAGGGTGAGCACATTTTCAGCACAATTGAATTTCGGGTGAAATGTTCCTTTAACGCTGTGATCACTAGACCAGGGCTGAGGGACGTGGGTCTCTGTTTAGCTTGCTTTCACAGAGAGATACAGCTGGATGTTTTTCTCTGATATGATGTGTCAGAATGCTTCAAGGCTGATTGAAGGCACATACACACACCCCCTCTTTCTCCAGTCTGCCCACTGCTCGAACGCCCCCACACTCACTTTACTCACAATTACACGCACGATGTCAGTCCCCTGTCTCACCTCCAAACCAGCGCTGGTCTATATTAACCAGGGGGAAATTTCTTCTTCATTTCCCAGAGACACTGTGCACCATACTCGTATAATTTTAGCTCAGCATGTGAGGGTGTATTATTGCCTTTGTGACACAACAGTTTACTGTACATGTGCACGATTTAAAAGAACTGTGCAACCCCCTCGACTGAAGTGATTTACTCCTTCTGTGCCAGCGGCTCGCGTGTTTCAAACAAAAGCAGAAGTTTTGTGTGTTTGAACGGTGATTGTAATGCAGTTCGTCAACACACATGCAAGTGTTCATTCTAGATGAGCAGTGAAATGCTTGGCTAGAAAATATGAACCAGATATGAACTTTTCTGCTCAGAGAAGTGTGGATATTGCTAGTCTGTAGAAATGCTATAGAAATCAGTTTTGATAAAAAAAAATTCTATTGTAGAAATGCTTGTTTCCTCTAGCAGTGGTTTCCTTTGCAGATTTCACACATCTGGTTTAAAAATGAATTTGTTTTGCTAATTCTGTCCTCAAAACTAAAACATAAATATTGACATGTTTGTGTAATATCTGTTATGTATCGAGTGAACATAAGTGTTCATTCAGAAAAAAGTCTTTACACTGAATTATCCACTGAACCTTCATTTTTAATGTTTAAAGGACAAGAGTAATATAAGGTTGGGGCAACTTGTCTCATGTTTTATAAATGATAAAAAATATTAAAACAATATTTATTGGCTAAAATAATGGTTTGAAGTTTTTCACATTTCCTTACTTGAATTGATAACAATTGTACACTTTTAAAAGTATATATATCTCCATAGGTTACACTGTAAAAAGTGCCATTTTTTAAGTCATAAATAGAACAAATATGATGAGTGCAATTTAAAAAAAAATAATGTTCCATTCTCTCTACAATATCTCATCTCCGATAGATTTTACACACAGGTAGTGTCACTGAATTTCTGTTACACATGGAAATAGTTATTTAAAATCATTTCGGAGATTAAAACAAATTTACACAGTTTCTTGTCAGTGATCAGAGGCATCCTGTGTTATGTCACATTATGACAATGAGCTGAGCAGCTCCACTTGAGAGAAAACATATAATGATGATTCAATACATTCATCTGTAGGTCATGACCTTTAGAGTGATTTTATCCCTGGGTTCTGTCCCGAATGAGTCACTAAATAAAGAGCCATGTTTCCATCTAGAGCTACTGCTGGTTTCTAAATGACAACTTGTATAAAGCTGAATATTTTCATTGTCAAGTTTTCTGAATGATTCATTTTATAAGAGAACATACTACTACATTTGAATTCTGACATAAATAGGCTGTGAGTGTGTAAGATGTGCCAGATGGATTTTAACCCTCTGGTGTTGATCAGTCATTTCTGACCGTTTATGAACTCTCTGTGTTTCCTATCCCAGAGACTAACCCTGAACTGTTTTCTTAAAAGGTCCCACATCCTGTCTAGAGTGCCATGTGTAGTCAACTTGTAGTCCTATTGTTTCATTGGTTGTCTTGGTTCCTTTCCCAGATGTGTCTTGTTAGCTTGTTATCCTGTTAGTGTCTCATTGTATAAACAGCCCAGTGCTTCGGTCAGTCGCTGTCTTTGCAAAGTTGTAGCGTGTTGTTCTTTGGCCTTGTTCTTATTCTGTGGATTTCCTTATTTTTAATAAAAATTCACTCTGTCTGCATTTGGATCCTGCGTCTCCTCTTCCTTGCATCGACGTGTTACAAAAACGTGTTTTGGAAAATATATGTTTCATATCAAATTTTAAAATAATATTTTTGTGCATTTTTTTTTTTTTTTTTACTTTTTAAACTTTTTCACTTATAATCTTCCAAGTGTCTTCTTTAAAAAGAAACCAAACTTAAGTTTTACGACAGTTTAAGTTGGAAATTTCATTTTCAGGTCTATGCTGAAAAAGTGGTTAACAGATGTGAAATGGATTATAACTACTGCATAAATATATATTTATGTGTATTTTTCTAGTGTTAGAATTATTCACATATAGTTAAGAATATCAGCAATGTAGAACGGACAAAAATATTGCAATCTTTATTCATCAATGATTCTCATCATATTTCATATAAAATGATTCAGTGGATATTTCTTCTAAAGCCTCGCTTGTTTTCCTTCAGTGATACGCTACAAATGTATGCGCTCATCATGTTTACATCCGCTTAACACTTGCGGTTGAAAAACTGGAAAATGACTAAGTAGTCTTAATAATGGAGTGGAAATCAATATCCCAGTGTTGTCCCACGCGTTCTGGCAGATTTCATTTCTTTGAAGCTGACGATAACATCGTTTGTTTACATTGGCAGAGACAGACGACACTTTCCCTCCAGGTCTACCCAAAGCACGCTCGCGCTGACACACAGTGAGTGTGTGCGAGAGAAAGCTCACGGAAAGATTTTACCCGTCACCTCGGCTTCCTGTTGGGGGAAAGCACCAGCGCGCAGGCGGTTGCGCACCTCTTCCCGCTCACGGGCTTCGCCTACCATTTCAAAGAGGTCCGGCCATGTTTATCAATCGCTTGTTTGTCCTTTTGAGTTTGCGAGGCTTCGCTGAATGAAAGGAAGCAGCTCTGCGGTCTTCTCTCTGGCCTATGGTTGCTCTCTGAAGTGCCAGCCTGCCTGCGGCTGTAGGTTGACTCTGGGCCGCGGGGAGGCCGTGTGGGGAATAACCTGACGATGGATCTTCATTCATACCCATAAATAGACTTATCAGAAATTGCAAGTCGGTTACAGAATGATGCAGCCTGTTTTGGAAAGCAGATCAAGCCACAAGACTCTTCTGCTGGAATGACTGGACCGCACTGTAATTCTTCTGTGTTATTACACCTGTATAACACATGAAATTACATGTAATAACAGATGAAAAATGCTTCTGAATCTACAGTCGTAGATTAGATACTAATTGATATAGTATTCCACAAAGATGCATTAAATTGATCAAAAGTCACAGTAAAGATGTTTATAATGTTACAAAACACTTCTGCATCAAATGAATTCTGAACTTTCTATTCATCTGTGAATCCTGAAAAATAAAATGTATCACCGTTTCCACCAAATTATTGGTGTTTCTTGAGCAGCAAATCATCATATTAGAATGATTTCTGAAGATCATGTGACACTGAAGACTGGAGTAATGATGCTGAAAATACAGCTGCACATCACAGAAATACATTACAGTTTAACAGAGATCCATATAGAAAACAGATATTTTAAACCTCTGGTGCTCTTCGGTCACTTTCGACCGAAAAAAATTCTGTTTTGAATTTTAAAAAATCACAGCTCCATCACAATGGTATGACACTTGGTGACTTTTATGGTATTTGGAATGTGAACACACACACAAAAAAATTGAGGGCTTGATTCGAGCAGGCTAAGTGGTCGTAAATAAATAATCACACTTGTGGTCTTCGGGTCAAAAATGACTGACCATAGGAAATGAATGGGAAATTGACAAAAACACAAAAAATCTGCAAATTTAATGTTTTGTGTAACAAAATGCTTTCTCTGTGTTCAGGTTTGTCTGTAGTAATAATAATTCAAAAACTGACGCTTCAAATCAACATTTCAAAAAAAAAAAAAATCTAAACCTTTACAAAAAGTTGTCTTTGAAAATGTCTAAATATATATCCAAACCCACAACTTAATAAAAATAAGTATTTACGTCTAAAAACAATTAGAGAATTTATAGGCCTTTTATATAGAGCTATATGGGAATCTATGCTCTAAAGCATGGAATTGCAGTTGTTTTTCTTATTTTACTCCCACCAGATAATAATAATAGTAATAGATAACTAATCTAGCTTAAAGGTGTTGTTTCTATTTTAACATGAAATACTACCATAATTGAAAAGTAATAGAAAATATTTGAAAAAAAAAACATATTAATAAGTAGCTACCATGAAAAAATGTATCATAATTATTGCATACATATTAATTAGTACCATGAAATTCTCTCAAAATACAAACGTAAAAAGGAAAAAAAATATTAAACAAAAACATGTTACATTGATTTTTCTTGGGGAGGGGGGGGGGGGGGGTCAAATTTTAGGTATCCGGTCACTTATTAGATTATTGCAAAATGGTCAAATATAACCAATTATTATTTCAGAAGCAGAATGTTATAAATAAATCAATAAAAAAACAAGGTCAAACATACAACTTTTGTATCTTCTAGTATATTTTTTTCACATTTAGATTTTGACTTGATTTGTTTAACCATTTACAGTGATGAAGCAGATAAAGTAGAGGTAGTCTATCTATTAAGCCTTTCAGTACAGTTAATTAAAAATATGCCCCATAAAATAATCTGTCGATATCAAACAAAAACGATGTCATTTTAATGTCATTTATCACTGTATATTAATTACAATGACACAATCATCAGAGATGAACCAGTCAAAAGGAGTTTCTAATAGTTGTATCATTTGTATTTATATTTGTTTTAATTTAATTGTTAATTGTGGGTCACATGAGAGGTCAGACTGCTGACAATAAAATAAAATCCAAAACAATGTTTGTGTTATTTTATTGTGCTGTTTTCAGTCTTGTTCTACGAACCTATACATTGTGATATGTGGTCCCATTTAGAGCACTGTTAATCTAGATTTGCTAATCTGGAAAACGTTTGTGTCTGTATCAGAGTGATCCAATCCAATGCTGTTTTGAAAAATGACACAAATATAAGATGAACTACCCAATTATGGATGGCAAAATATGGGATTTTCATATGCGGATCATTCTGATCCAGATTAAACAACTGGACCTGCATTGGGAATAACAGATAAAGTGTATTAATATAAGTAATTTTGGATAAAAGAGTAAAAAAGCATAAAAGTAAATAATGGATTTCTGTTGGATTGCGTTATCACTAGATTTGACCCTTAAAATCTCTTTCATTAGTGAAGCATGATGTAATCCAGTTAATTTAGTCATGTTAATAACACTTGAAAACAGTTCATTTAGATGACATGAAACACATTTCAGATACCCTTTTTTTTACCAAAAATACCTTTCTAGATTCTATTCTATTCTATTCTATTCTATTCTATTCTATTCTATTCTATTCTGTTCTATTCTGAGTGCACAGCAAGTCAAGTGTCTATAAAAACATGAGGCACACTGTCATAATGCCAGAGGATATTTTGTGGTCACTTGTTGTTGATAAGTAGCTGTTGTTACAGAAATGTAAAGGCACTAATTGGTGAATGATGAATCATTTTCAGTAAATGTGAATGTGCATTTGAAAGAAAACTCTAAGCTAGTAACCGGGTTATCAGGCGTGTGGGTGGGGGAGGCACATGTCATCTCAAATGTCAATAAAGCCCAGTCAGCATGTATACACTACATTCTCCTTTCTCTCCCTATCTCTCTGTCAATATCATAGCATTGAAGAGGCTCTGACTATTTCACATGCATAGAGACGATGAACACACACATCTGAGGCAATGACTCAAAGTCTTTACTCGAACAGAAAGACAGGACTGTGTTTCTTAGTCAATGAGAATGAGTAAGCACTTGAACTGCGAGCTTGTAGAAACACACACACATCCACACACGCATACACACACACACACATACACATACACACACACACAGCGTTTGGTTTTGTCAGAGGCCAAAACTGAAAGTTTTGTGGTTTTACCATTTGAACAATGCTGTGGACAGGAAAATCAGATGGAGAATTCAGGTCAGGAATATTTCAAGAATCTAACTTTGATTTATGACTTTCAGACAGTTTAAGTAGTTCACCCAAAAATGAGAATTAGCTGAACATGTGTTTACTCTCAGGTCATCCAAGATGATGAGTAGATGAATTTGTTTCTTCATCAGATTTGGAGAAATTTAGCATTGCATCACTTGCTCACCAATGGAACCTCTGCATACTCACAAGTGCAGTATGGAGTACCTCAAGGCTCAGTACTAGGGCCGTTACTTTTCACGCTTTACATGCTACCCCTAGGAGATATCATCAGGAAACATGGTGTTCCTGGTCACTGTTATGCTGATGATACTCAGCTGTATATGTCTTTGTGGCCCAGCGAAACATAACAATTGGAAAAACAAACAGAATGCATAGTCAATATAAAAAACTGGATGATGAACAGAGGTATTAATTATCGGACCTAAAACCTCTGCATGTAATAACCTAGAACACTGTCTAACACTTTGTGTCTGCTCTGTCAATTCTTCATCATCAGTTAGGAACCTAGGTGTGCTATTTGATAGCAATCTTTCCTTCGAAAGCCATGTTTCTAGCATTTATAAAACTGCATTTTTCCATCTCAAAAATGTATCTAAATTGTGACCTATGCACACAATGTCAAATGCAGAAATGTTAATCCATGCGTTTATGACCTCAAGGTTAGATTATTGTAATGCTTTATTGGGTGGTTGTTCTACATTCTTAATAAACAAACTCCAGCTGGTCCAAAATGCAGCAGCTAGAGTTCTTACTAGAACCAGGAAGTATGATCATATTAGCCCCGTTCTGTCAACACTGCACTGACTCCCTATCAAACATCGTATAGATTTTAAAAACCTGCTAATTAATTATAAAGCCCTGAATGGTTTAGCACCTCAGTATTTGAACGAGCTCTTGTTACATTATAGTCCTCCACGTCCGCTGCATTCTCAAAACTCTGGCAATTTGATAATACCTAGAATATCAAAGTCAACTGCGGGCGGCAGATCCTTCTCCTATTTAGCACCCAAACTCTGGAATAACCTACCTAACATTGTTCGAGAGGCAGACACACTCTTGCAGTTTAAATCTAGAATAAAGTCTTTAACCTGGCTTACACATAACACACCAACACATTTCTATTACTCAAATCCGGATTGTTAGGCTGCATTAATTAGGTAAACCGGAACCAGGAACACTTCCAATATGTACTTGACCACATGAAACAGATGATTCTTCTGCACAATCTGACTTTGCTGCAGCCTGGAATTGAACTGCTGGTTTCGTCTGGTCAGAGGAGAACTGACCCCCGACTGAGCCTGTTTTCTCCCAAGGTTTTTTTTCTCCATTCTGTCACTGATGGAGTTTTGGTTCCTTGCCGCTGTCGCCTCTGGCTTGCTTAGTTGGGGACACTTCATTTACAGCGATATCGTTGACTTGATTGCAAATGATTGCACAGATACTATTTAAACTGAACTGAGCTGCATGATGACATCACTGAATTCAATGATGAACTGCATTTAACTGAAAATCAAGTGTTTGCTATTGTCCTTTTGCAATGACACACTATTTTCCTATTTTGATACTGTAAAGCTGCTTTGACACAATCTGTATTGTTAAAAGTGCTATATAAATAAAGGTGACTTGACTTAAAGGTATACTTCACCTCAAAATGAAAATTTTGTCATTAATCACTTACCCCCATGTCGTTCCAAACCCGTAAAAGCTCCGTTCATCTTCAGAACACAATTTAAGATATTTTGGATGAAAATCGGTAGGCTTGAGACCATCCATGTGGCGCGGCTGACATAGAAGAGCATAAGTCGCTTGCGTAATAATCAGATTTGTCAAAATGGCACTACAATGATTTGGAGACACACAGAGGAGAGGAATTGAATAAAGTCATGTACAAAAAGTATTCTCGTCGCTTCTTGGCAACTGATGGCAGATGGAGTATTCTGACGATGCTTTTCATACTTTCCTGGACCTTGATACTGTTATTTATTTGGCAGTCTATGGGACAGTCACAAGCCTCCCTGTTTTCATCCAAAATATCTTAAACGAAGTTTTTACGGGTTTGGAACGACATGGGTGAAAGTGATTAATGATAAAATTTTCATTTTGGGATGGAGTAACCCTTTAACTTGAATGGGTGCTGTCAGAATGAGAGTCCAAACAGCTGATAAAAACTGCTTATTTAAAAGTACTCGTGAGTAGTGAGTACTGAGCTGCAGATTCTACCCCTTATAATAAATGCTGTACACTGCAGTTTAAACATTTAAAAAACATTGTAATTCACATTATCTTTTGTTGTTTGTCAGAAAGAATGAAGAATATCTATCATCCAGCCGTTTTAATTTTGACTGTCAACTCTTTAAAATACATCAAAACAACACAGAAAAACTATTATGATAAAAAGTGATGAAAAGATTAAAGAGTTATTCTTGGTATGCTCATCACCATTTAAATCATAATTTTTGAGAAAAAAAAAAAAACAGATTTAAAATTAGGTGTAAGCCCACTGAGTCAGAGCATGCTATTGTTGCACATAAAATATTAATGTTTAAACAGTGCAAAGAACATAAAACCATTAGAAACTCAAATGAGAGTTCAAAACACACCATGAGATGGGTTAAAAAACGTTTTTTTTTTTCTCTCCAAAACGGTGCCAGTTTTAGTGTTTTGTGAAAAAGAAATAAGAATCATAAACATGTTAAGTCATGTTACAATTTAAATGGAAAAGCACATTGTTTTCATCCCCTAATTTTTACACAACTAAATGTACTCAAATTGTTATGCTGATAATACAATTTGTAAGGAAAAGGTTGCATTAAACAGGGAAGTATTTCCGGGGAAACTTCTTCAATTTGATTTGACGAGAGTCACGAGACCAAATACTCTCTCTATCCAATCACGATGATGGATAAAACAAAATTAAAACAAGCATGTAACCACCACAAACAGAGTAAAAGTACCGATACACCACTTAAATGTACTCAAGTAAAAGTACACCATTTTTAAACTACTCAAAAAAGTACAATTTCTGATAAAAAAAACTCTTTAATTGCAGTCAGGGCCGGACTTAACCAATAAGCGAGGTAAGCGGCCGCTTAGGCCCCCGGGGAATCAGGGGCCCATCTGATCTTGGCAAAACAAATTTGGCAAACGCTCCAGTGTGTTTTTGTGTTCTGGAGAGCGTCAAATGTTCACTAACCGCTCAAAACAAGTTTTCGTCAAGTGCTGAGTTCTGCAAGCTCACGAATCCTCTCTTTATAACAACGTGTAGATATGATGTAAATAAGAGATTGATTGTGGAATGCAGACAGCTTCACTGATTAATGGAACGTCATGCGATCGCAATGAACCGAAGTGAGTGACAGCTTTTAGTGATTATAGTGGGAGTGCTCTTTGCACATTTTCTAGGCTGTAAAATCCTGTCTGACTGTCTCAGAACGGATATATTAACCTCAGAGGAGAAAGCGTCTTGTTTTGTGTCATGATTTTATTTGTCTTGATGTTTCAAAATGACTCGCTTGTGTGCTTTTCCTGCTGCACACTCATACTAATGCACGAATGCTAATAATAGATTACATTTTCTGAGTTTCTTGGCAAACCCTACTGTATGCCTTAAGAACACTTAAAATACAGAACGTGTTTCATGGGATAATTTTACGACATTTAAATCCTTTTTGTAAAAGGATTGAAGAGGGTTACAATTCAGTAAATGGACAAGTGCAAGCATTTCTTCTTTTGTGATCCGAAAAATTACTAATTATTTACTGAAGTTGTGAAGATGTAAATAAACTGTATGAATGAGAGAGCTAGCAAAATAAGGGTTAGGCATAAAATAGCACATAGTTATTATGTTGGGGCCTGAAGTTTGCTTAGGGCCCCCAAATCACTAAGTCCGCCCCTGATTACAGTAACGTGAGTATTTGTAATTTGTTACTTCACATCCCTGCATCCTGGAAATGAACGTTACATAACACACACAGTTTCTCCCAATCTCATGTTAATCTTGAGTACCTATAGAGTAGTACTGCATCCTTCATATCTCATAGTTTTATCAGATTTATACAGATTTCAAAATATAGACATTCTGCTAAAACTTCCTGTTAAAACTTGATTTTTAGCAGACAGAAGATGGACAGAAACTGCTTTTGAGATCAGTGATCTGCTCTGTAGAAACTTCCCAGAAACATTCATTTGAGGTATATCTTTAGTTGTCCTACATCTTTATCTGCATTTAAAGTCTAATCCCCTTCAAAGACAGCTCACTTCCACAATTTTCACTCAGAAATTGCTAGTAAATTTCACAAATAATTGCAAAGAAAAATCAATAAACACATTAAACAGTTAAAAACAGAATCATAAAAACTGAAATTACATTTACTAGTAAAACATAAGTGTATAATCTTTACTTCTAAAAATACATTTTTACAGCGCTCTCCAAAAACAGTCTGAAACCAACCCAACAGACAAGAGACGTTCACGTGGTGAGCACGTCATGTTGTCATAGAAGAAATGAAAGTGTGTTCAACAAAAAGAAAGAAAGAGAGAGAGAGAGAGAGGCGAAGAAGGCCAGAACAATTCGTAACCAAATTCCTTTCTTGGAAAATCATACATTATTAATGCTTGCAGATTAGGAAAATGGCTTCACTCCTTCAAAATGAAATCCTTGTTTATTTCTCATGTCATCACAGCAAAACCTTGAGGGGAAAAGACCTGTTTATGATTGCCATTCCTCAAGCTAGTGTAGTGTCATCAACCTCATCGACATAATTCAACACATCCATCAAACTCAAATTTCAAATACACTGCCTGGCCAAAAAAAGTAGCTGTTTGGATTTAAATAAGCAAATACTGAAGAGTCTGGGATTGGACAATGACGAGATTCATTGAGCTTGTTAAAAACTAGTTCAGGTAGCATGAGGAGTCATTTTGACCCTATTGAAAGTCTGTGGGATGTGCTGGAGTCGACTTTAAAGAAGGATTTGACTCTGCCATTTTCAGTACAAGATCTCAGCCGAAATCTAATGCCACTTTTAACAAAAATAAATGTTGTGATGATGCATAAGCTTGTCAGAACAATGCTACAACAAATGCACAAGCTAAAAATTGTCCAATTAAATATTAGAACATGCATTTGTTTTTTTTTTGTTTTTTTTTTTGTGCATATAACACAATGAACCTGTAAAATATTAGCAAATAAAACATTGTAATCTAAAACTGTAAAGCAGGATTGTAATAACAGTGAAGAGCAGAAATATGTGTGTGTGTGTGTGTGTGTGTGTGTGTGTGTGTGTGTGTGTGTGTGTGTGTGTGTGTGTGTGTGTGTGTGTGTGTGTGTGTGTGTGTGTGTGTGTGTGTGTGTGTGTGTGTGTGTGTGTGTGTGTGTGTGTGTGTGTGTGTGTGTGTGTGTGTGTGTGTGTGTGTGTGGGTGGGTGGGTTTAGGAACAGGTCAACATGCTTTACAGTGTTGCAGTGTATGAAGTGAAACTTGGTAAAGTCACTTCTCTTAAGCCTTATTAAGAATTTGATCAATCCAAAGTTTCAAACCACAGTTTGTAGGCATATGTTTCATAACTGATTCCTTTTGATTGCAGATTAATTCTTTTATTCATAATCTTACTTAAAAATCTAAATCTTTTGCATATTAAATGAAGGAAAATGAAAATCAATCTATTGCAACTAAACACCTAAGTGGATGAAATGTAGGCGGTTTGTGTGAATGCATGTCATTACATAAATGATTTTAGTTGTTTTCTCAGTTTACCTAAATAAAATAAGCTAAAACAACACAAATCTTTAGTTTTTTACTCAGTTTTAATTTGCACTAAATTTTATTACATTAAATTACATTTGCAAAACTAGTCATAAGGGTCAATTTTCTGAATCTTCATGATTTGTGAGGAGGACAATATTTGTCTGAGATACAACTATTTGAAAATCTGGAATCTGAGGGTGCCTAAATATAAAAAAAAATCATCTTTAAAATTGTTCAAATGAAGATCTTAGCAATGCATATTACTAATCAGAAATTAAGATGGTAGGAAATTTACAGAATATTTAAACAAAAAATATCCATACAACATGATCTTTACTTAATATCCTAATGATTTTTGGCATAAAAGAAAAATAAATCATTTTGATTCATACAATGTATTTTTGCCTAATGCTATAAATATACCTGTGCTACTTGTAACAGCTTTTGTGCTCCAGGTACACAACTGTTAAGTTAACTTAAACCATTTGTGTTGGGGCTATGTTATGTCGATTTCTGAGATTACCATTATGCTGAAGTGTAGACCTTGTGGCTATGGCTTCATGAGATCAAACTATGTATTTTTTTTTTTTTTTAATGAGCTATAACTGTGCCAGTGCCAATGCCAGTGATGAAAACAATTTGACCATTATTTGCATGCTATAAGACATACTTAACATGTGAACAAGTGTTATGTTAGATATTAGTTCTCACAAGAATAAATCAGTTCAGCTGTGTGGAAATAGGTGTCATAATTTTATTAAGTTAGACTATTGCTTTGAGTGTGTATGCCACAACAATCTGTGAAGCAGTGTGAGGTTCTTAAGATGTCAGACGGGTGCTTCAGGTTTCTGTTGTGTCTGGGGAAGTGTGTTTTGAGTAAACAGATACCGCTGAATATGGACCACAAGAGACCCGTGGTTCTGCTATTCACCAGACGCCCATCAATACAACTTACAATGTATTGAGAATCTGTCAGGGATATGTCCACCAGGTCATATTTCTCCACAAAATCAAAAGAAAAATTAGAAGCAACATTTAGGATTCATGTAAAGAGAACTTTTAGAATCTGAAATCAGATTGGATTCGTTCCAAGTGACAGAAATTAGTGCATGCCTTAAAATGCAAAAATTCATAATTGTCATTTAACATCACAAAAACTACTAAATGTTCCTTTAAAAAGTTTTCATTTACTTTGCACAAATCAGTTTTAACTTTATCATCTGCGCAAATCAACTTCAAATTATCTTTATCAGATGTTTTGGGGATGAAGTATGGTGTGTTCACATTTAAAACCCATGCCGCTCTGTCTTTTGTGGTTTGTGTAGCTTGCATTTAATCTATTGATAACATTGGTAACTTTGAAACCTCTTTGTTTTCCTGACTGTGTGCATGAAAACAAACAACTGTTGTGATGCTGAACTTGCAGTACTCACCACGTTACACAGGTATTGCTCTGTTATTCAGAGAAAATTATGCAGAATCTCATCTTAAACTTTTACCAGCTGCATTTAACATGACAAGAGTCAACACTGCATCCAGTGGAAGAAGGTTTGTGGTGCACTGAGTCTCTGTGGAGACGCAGAAAGAGGTTGTGGGAAAGTGGATGTGAAACACCTGGTAAATCAGGTTCACCAGCACAAACACGGATTTGTAGTTTCACATTTACACGCTTTACCGTTAGTGAGTATTACAGATCACACTAAAGTTGTTCCTTAAAATGAGTGTTATTTGTTTAAATCAGCTGACAACGGCATGCTAGCTGTCAATATCTCTTATGAGGCTCTTATGAGATTCTGCAGATCTACCGTCTGTAGATGAAACAATCATTTGGAAACCAATATTTTGTCAGCTATGTTTCTATATGCTTGTAAGGATGCCGTATAAATATAGACAACACAGGCTCATTGGAAACATGCCTTTACTGTAAAACTCCAAAAACATACTAAATTAAATGCAGTTTCTAGCTTAAAATAAACACCAGCGGCAGTGAAACACCAACAACTTTCATTCATTTGACTTTTAAAGTGTCGCAATTGTTTAAAAATATCGTCACAGTCAGGTTTTTATCCAACGAGCCTGGATTGTGTTTAGTGGTGTTTGCTTGCTCATATTTAGGGTTAGAGGTTTGTATGAATTACTAACCTTTAGTATTAAACCTGCTTGCGTTTAATCTGACAGACATTTGAATAAAACCTCCAATTAGGCAGCTGATGAAAACTTAGGAAGCATGTTTAGATGAAATAATAATAAAGCTTAAATGTTTAACATTTGAAAGTGAAGAATGCGAGACTGTGAGTTTTGCTGCATAAAATAAGTCCTTGGTATAACCTTGATTGACGTTTCATTGGAAAAACTAACCTATTTTGCCTCTCATTTGAATTTTTGACTCTTGGGATTGACTCGCATGTAAAGGTTAAACATCAGGAGAGTTACCATCAAGAACGTCTGCGTGTATCTTTACAGTATTTGGGGATGTCCCAGGTGAATTATGTAATCAGTGAGAATTTGTCAGGAGCAAAACAGCTATGATAGGGTTAATCCCTAATATTTAACAAAGTTTTGACCTGCTCATGGTAGTGCAGCCTTCACTTCTAGATACTCGTATCTCATCTTTAAAGACCTTCTTCTGAGAAAGACCAAAGTGTCAGGGGAGTGATATTTTGTGGCACTGAGAAAGTTTCTTTGAAATGCTTTGTTTCGATTATTTGCTAATACGGGCTGCAGACGTGGGCTTCAGTTGGGTGTGGGTTGATGACGCAGACTTGAAGAGCGATCATGAGTGCCGTCTCTAGTGGAACCAGTCAGGCCTGACAGAGAGAGAGGCAGATGAACCGAGGATCCCCCTTCTGCCTTTTAACACCATCTCAGCCAGTGACATTTATACTTCCCCGACATCTGAGACGAAACACTTCTAGTTACATAGAAGACTCAGGATATTCAAATTCAAGACTTCTCTAAATTATACTCAGGATTTATCCATAAAGAATTGGTTGGAGTTAAAAAAAAGACAGAAAGAAAGAAAGAAAAGAGAAAAGAAAAGTCAAGTTTCTGGTCGAAAGAAAGAAAAATCTCTATTTGGTTCAAATAAAAAGGAAAACTGTTTCAGAAGCAAGCAAATTATTACATTTTGGTAAAAGATTATGAAGTGTGTGTGTGTGTGTGTGTGTGTGTGTGTGTGTGTGTGTGTGTGTGTGTGTGTGTGTGTGTGTGTGTGTGTGTGTACACACTCAATTCATCCAGAAAAACATATTTTTTCATGCAATTCTGTACAATTTCATAAGAGATGATTTGTATGAAAATGTACAATTTAACTAAATTTCTGGTAACCATATAACACCGCAATTAAGAGCAAAATTCCAACTACAGGTAAAATACCTGTAAAAAATCAATACAGAAAATTCCTTCATTTAAATACAGCACATTGTGCAGATTATTTTTGCAGTGCATCCCTAAACCCTCCCAGAGAGCCGACTGTACGAATTCATCACGAACTGTGCTGACACTGTGTTGATCACACACAATAAAGCGATGAGTGTTTATTAAGAAAGTAATCTGGACTGGTTTCTTTTAATACAGCAACTGTATATTTTAAATGTGAACGATTAAACATTTGTACAGACTCGTATCAACAACTGAAAGCATTAGCACATGATGCTGATGCACACTACAGGAAGGTGCAGATGAATTTGTACTGTGTGTTTGTGTAGTAATCCAGTAGAACAGATATCTGAAAATATGCAGAGCTCCCCCCCGCAGCCCCCCACCCGCTTCTCTTCGTCTCATTGTTTTTCTTGTGGGCTAGTCTTCCTGTGCACCTGTGAATCGAGCTTCCTGTGTCTTTCTCTCTGCACTCACACTGTCCCCTAAAACCACTCTGCTCTCGCTCAAGCGTAACTAAAAGCCAGCTAGTCAGCAGCACAACACGCATACACGCCTGCCATATCAAAACACAATCATACACACTATATGGTTTCGCCAAGTGTGACCTGCCTAATTTTGTGGATGAAAATTAATTTTGTGAGAACACAAAATGCTGTTACGCTTTACTTGTACACAGAAAGACACAAGCCAGGCATGTTTTGTAAACTGAAACATCATTTTGTGCAAACACAAAGTTTAGTTCACAAAAATGCATTTCGTGATTTCCTTTTGTGGACGAAATATTAAATTATGCATTATAAAAAATGCATTTTATGAAATGCAAGGAGGATTTTGTCCTCGAAAGGTGTTCGCCATTATGTCCATGAAATGACTGTGGTGCGCTCAAGAGGTTCCATCACTGAAGATAAATCAGAAAAGCTTGCACATTGTTATACAGTTATACAGTTCAGATAGTGCCATCTGTTATAAAAGTATAGATGCAGAACCAGAGCTAGACGGGGTGTAAATATCACTGTGTTACAGGGAAAGAGATGATGGACACTTCTTCAGTCTTTCCCGTTTCAGAGCATGAACAAACAGAGTTTGTCGTCAGAGAGCTGCTGTACGCAGATGCTGCTGCATTATGTGCATCTTCACCAGAGCAGCTGCAGATTCTGCTCGTGATGTTTCAGGGCTCACAATCAGCTTGAAAAAAAAAAAAAAAAAACAGTGAACAGAAAGACTGTGTCACTTGCTGCCAACACAACACACATCATTTTCAGTTTAAAAATGTAGTTTTTGTAGATGATGTGGAAAAGATTGCTTATCTTGGATCTACCGTGACCCGCAATGCTACCCTGGACGATGAGATTTTAATCAGTTTGACAAATCACATGTGACGGAATAAGCATCTGTCTGTTTGCACCAAAATAAGAGTGTGTGAAGCATGGGTTCTGAGCATCCGGTTGTATGGCACTGAATGCTGGACTAGCTACAGAGAGTCAAGAGAGTCAGGTAACTGCCTCAGGTTTGACACGGAGAGATAAAATGACAAATGAAGATCTGTTTAAAGTGACAAAAAGTGAACCGCATTCCTCCGGCCTAAAATGTATTAGATGGGCAGGTCATGTGACCAGAATGTCCGCACGCAATTCTGCACAGTGTGTTCAAGAGGGGTACCTGCACTCTTAGACGGCCTAAACTGAGGTATGAAGATGTACTGAAAATAGATCTGATAGATTTCAGTAATCCATCCCGGAAAGTGAAAGAACAGTGCCTGAAATGTAAATTATAAACATGATCTATGCTATCAAGTCAAGTCAAGTCATCTTTATTTGTATAGCGCTTTTTACAAAACTGATTGTGTCAAAATAGCTTTACAGTTATAGTCAAACAGGAAAATAGTTTGTCAATGATGCAAGAAGACAATAACATAGTCATTTTTCCAGCTAAAGTCAGTAAATGTCTATGGCTTATTGTCACCTGCTCGTGACAGAAGCATCCCATTGGTGTAAGTATTTTGAAATACAGCATTTTATGTCAAGAAATTGCTCTCGTCCATTAAAATTTAAGCAGGTCACACTATCAAAACATTGCTCACACATGCATTTCCCAAAAGCATCGCTGGCCAGTTACAGTATGGTCACAAGGTTTATTGTCACCATCAAAGTTGGTATTTTCTGAATCCAATATAATAAATAAAAAAATAAAAAATAAAAAAAAAAAATTAATATAAATTAATTAATTAAATTGAATAAAATAAACATGTTGCTAAATCGCACACTCCAAACACCTAGTCAACAGCACATTATAAAAAAAAAAAAAAACTTAAATATTATACTTTGAGCACAGTGTATAGGATTTTAAGGCTTTGACGTTGCTGGACGAATATCCAAATAACGTTTCAAGTCTTTACAGAAAATAAAAAATAGAGGTTTGCATTTAGGTATAAACAACTAAAAAATACCTGTCTTTTAAATTCTTATGAGAGTTATAAAAACCAAATAAGACATCCTTAAACACCCAAGAAAAATAGTCTAAGATAGAAACACGTACAAATATATCTCTTTAACCTTATTAGTAATTAGATATTTATTAGGTAAGGACCACACTTTCTTCCAAGGAATATCTTCAAAAGAATTACTCCAGTAAGATATTACAGAAGGGACGATAATTACTGTATATGTTTCTGAAAGAGCTCTCTAATCTTTCTGTTTGTGAGACAGGGACTGGACAAAAAGCAAATCTTCCCTACTGCGGTTTCACAGGGATGTGTCCAAGAAATACAAGAGGTCAAAGAATCAGATGAGATTTTTAAAAGTGCAATAACTCCACTGGGGATGGCATCCATCAAAGTCACGTGGGGTGACACGTATACAAGATTTAGTTAAGAATTCAGAATACGCAAGCAAGAGACCATTTGAATTTACAAGTTAAAATAATAGTTATTTTTGTATTGAATATCTTGATTATTCCAAATAAAGTTCCTGTGGGGACTAAAACTGTGTTTGTAAATTAAGTGTCAGGCCAAAAGCACCTGCTTATGGAAATTTGATCATTTGATGGGCAATTTAAGAAATCATAATTACATACCAATAAAAAGAGGAGACCACCAACTTATAATTGGGAACAGTGTTCCATACAGATTCAGAATTACTCAAAAATTGCCTCAACCAATTTACTTTAAGCGTATTATTTAAAGAAGCGACATCCAGAAGTCCAGAAGCGAAATCCCCCCCAGTTCAAAACTGCTTGTGACAACAGATTTTTGGATGTAATGTCTCTTGTGTTTCCATAAGACGTCAAAAAATCATTCTATAAGCCTCTACACAAACCGATCTGTCGACATGCAAAGAAAGAGAAGGTCAATCTGGAAACACCCTCTGCTCAGAAGAGCTCTTCCTCGTACAGACAGGTCTCTTTTGAGCCAAGAATTCAACTTTTTCTTAGTGGATCAAAGCTTAAAGGGGTCATATGAAGTTGCTAAAAAGATCATTATTTGGTGTATTTGGTGTAATGAAATGTGTTAATGCGATTTAACATTCAAAACACACATTATTTTCCACAAAATGTACATTATTGTTTCTCCTCTATGCCCCGCCTTCTGAAACACGTCGATTCTCACAAAGCTCATCTCTCTGAAAACGAGGTGTGCTCTGATTGGCCGAATACCTCAAGCATGAGACGGAAATGTTACGCCTCTTAACATATCGGGATGCCTTGTTTGGCCGGAGCAACGAAACATAAACATTACAACCCATTATAAACGTGATATAGACATGATTTCTAGTCATGTCTTCTTTTGGAAGGCAAAAACAAAGTAGTTTCGCTTTCACAGTGAAACACACAGCGTCTATACGACATGACAGCGGCGGCAGCAACAATACTACAACGAGAATAAAAGATACGCCTTCTTTTATTTTGCGTGAACATCTGGGCGGCGTTATGCAAATCTTCCCACATACTGACGAGATGTGGGGGCGTGTTAGAAGGAGCGTTTCAGGGGGTGTGGACAAGTATTAACTTTGATAAAGAATATATCTTTGGATTTGAGACTTTAGTCTTTGCAACTTTACAGATCTTCTTTATTCACCAAGAGCTTGTAACACTCCAAAGAGAAAGGAACAATTGAAATCACATCATATGACCCCTTTAATATACCTCTTGCATTATCATCTTTATAGATGACTATGCATCTAAATAGTCTACTTGGGACTAACCAGGATTATTGTATAAGAATGGGGCAGAACAAGACTTTATAAGAAGAAGCTCACGTTTATCTAAATTCAAAGATAGACCAGAAGCTTTAGAGAACACATTAATAAGATCAAGAGCGATAGGAATCTGTAAATCATTTTTTAAAAACACAGGGTAGTGTCGTCAGCTAATTGTCTTATAAGAATGTTTATCAGCCATATTAATCCCTTGTAATTGACTATTCGACATAACAGAAGCCAGAAGTTGAGCAGCTGTAGGGTATATGTCGAACGTCACCTGACCAAACCCAGAAAACAGGTCTCAGCGCTTCCGCTTGATGGAGAATGTGCTGACGGCCGTATTAAATAATAGACTTTGAGTAAAACTGCTTCGTAGTTCTTTTTGGTGCCACACTCCAAAAAAAAAAAAAAAAAAAAAAATGATGGGTTGTTTCAACTTTGGGTCAAATATGGACTAAACCAACTGTTGGGTTAAATTTTTACATTCAATTTTTAACCCAAAAGTTGGGTTAGTCCATATTTGACCCAAGGTTGGGTTGAAACAACCCATCATTTTTTTGGTGATACTGATGGAGCCAAAATGACTTCTTGTTTTAACCCAGTGAACGCAAGCTGATTTAGTCATATTCCTGAATTAGTCCATTCACGCAAAGATAACCATCAATGCACATAAAAATCTGCAAAACTCTGAAAGCCAAGCAGAAGCAAACAATATACAGGACAAAACCAGGATCATACAAAAATATCTTTAATTGACTTAAGAAAAAAAAAGCCCAGATTTGAAATAAAATAGACAAAACAACACAAAATACAATAAAGATGGTTCTGAGACAGAGAGGGAAACAAGAAATTTGAAAAAGTCTTTCTCTTCATGCCTCTTTCATTGACACAACATAAAACACCACATTAACACACACAAACAAACACACACACACACACACACACACAACATGAACACACACACACACACACACACACACACACACACACACACTCACTCACACACACACACTCACACATGTACAAATAGGGGAGATGCAGATTTTGTCATGATTAAATTTGTGACTTACATCTTTACTTGTAGGCAGATAACAATCACACACACACACACACACACACACACACACACACACACACACACACACACACACACACACACACACACACAACCACAAGCTGTTTCTTAGTATTTAGCATTACATAACTTCTTGTCAGATGCCATTAAGAGAAATAATTACTTTGATTACATTCAAGATATCTATACAGCTATACAGTACATTCTGCTGTGCATATAGAAACCTACATGCATGCATTATAAATACTTACACGGCGCTGAGTTAAAAACAATAAGAAAAACAGAGAATTGTGTTAGAAAAGCAGAAGCAGTACAGACCGATAAAAGAACATCTATGCAACTATACATCAACTTATCAAAAATATCTGACCCACTAACAAACAATGACTATATGTTATGAGAAAAATAGTTAGATTGTAGTTTTATTTTTGGTTAGCTTCTTTCTGAAATGTCCTACTTTGCATTCTTTTCTAATTTAATGCATCCTTTATCACTATACATGATATTATCAGCATGATTTGAGTGAAACGCTGAATTGAAATGAACTCAATCTGACAATGTTTTAGCATGTGGTTTGTGTTTTTCTTTCATGACAGCAGCGAAGAAGCTGACATAAACAAAAAACCATAAACAACCATTTTTCCACGTGCTCTCAAACTTTTGAACTTGATGAGACATAATTCACCTGACACTCTGAACAATTTCATAGAAAATGACTGCATCCAATACTGTGTGGCGTCTGAAGAGCTGGGTTTGCATGTTTGTAGCTTTTGGGATGTGAAAATGGGCACTTGGTCAGGTAATCGCTATACGATTTCAAGTCTTCATTGTGATGTCAAGGATCCTCCATTGGCTTTCGTTAGTCTCCTCTGTCTGTACGAGCGGCTGGGCTTCGCAGTATCTCAGCTGGTTTCACCTGAAGGCTGTTACTCCTGCAAGTTCTGGATGCTTCTATGATACTCTTCTACAGGTAAAGCACCTTGACTCTGAAGCTCATATCCGCGCAAGTAGTGCCCGTTGGTCTGGCCTGCAAAATACAGGAGCTGCCGGGCAAACATGGGTTCCACCTGCGAAAGCAGACAAACACGATGAGACACGCCACTCACATTCCCCTGATGGTGAACTGCACTGAACAGCCCACTATATGAGACCCTGCAGCACAAAACCAGTCGTAAGTCTCTGGGGTATATTTGTAGCAATAGCCAAAAATACATTGTATGGGTCTAAATTATAGTTTTTTATTCTATGGCAAAAATCATTAGGATATTAAGTAAAGATCATGTTCCATGAAGATATTTAGTAAATTTCCTACCGTAAATATATCAAAACTTAATTTTTGATTAGTAATATGCATTGCTAAGATCTTCATTTGAACAACTTTAAAGATGATTTTCTCAATATTTAGATTTTTTTGCACCCTCAGATTCCAGATTTTCAAATAGTTGTATCTCAGACAAATATTGTCCTCCTCACAAACCATACATCAATGGAGAGATTATTTATTCAGCTTTCAGATGATGTAGAAAAATTGACACTTAAGACTGGTTTTGTGGTCCAGGGTCACATATGTGATGCGCATCTGAAAATAGAAACACTGAGTTCATGCTAGTACAGTAATGTTAAATGATAGAAATGGTGTCAAACTTTTACCTGAGCTGTGATCATTTTGCTCTGCCGTTGAGGGTCTGGAAACTCGTCTCCGAAACACAGCACCACCTGAGAGCGTGGCATGGGACGGCCGTGGTGAATGAAGCCCTGCAATTCTACAGAGAGATTAAAAATACATTAACATTCTGCATGAAGGAAATTAAGCCTTTTAGGATCATTTTGCATCACTTTTTGTTTTTTTCCTCAACAAATTCTCAATGCATTTACTTTTTGTAATTATTTATGAATGGTTCTCATTATAATTTTACTATGACAATAAATGTTTGCATGTAGTATGAATTCAGTAGGCAGTACACCTACAACAATCATGACGCATAAATGCTTTTGCATTAAATACAATGCACTTGTATTACACACAGATCATAATTCTTCAAACTACAGTACTGAGAATGAGATTTGCATTTGTGTTGGATGTTATTTCTATAATAGCACTGGCAGATTTATATTTGATTCATAATTCTAAAAATGAAGTGGTGCAAAAGTGTTTAAAATCGCTGATGGGTTTAAATGTCAAACCCCATTCTTTACGGTCATTACTCTTCCCATCAAAGACAAAAAAACACCCGATGAGCAATAATGTGAACACAAGACCCCTCATAAACTGATGACTACCAAAGAGCTGAAATGCAAATGAACTTTAGCAGGTGCAGACGGCTGGAGAGTGTGTTCATGTGTGTGATCAGAGGGTCAGGAGCTCGCTGGAAAATCCCACAGTGTCAAACACAAGTGAGACGTGTGACATTAGAGACAGAGCTAATCATGACATGTGGCCAACCACACACACAGCTTAATGAACACGCTTTCATGTGCTCACAGGTGAAATGACAGGCCTTTCCCTGAACACAGAACACTTCTATAGTGTGTCTACAGCTGATAAAGTGTATTCATCGAGTGCATCAAATCACAGAGACTGTGAATCATTCACATATTAGCTCTTGATTAAACGGTTGTGTCAGCTTAGATAAGAATAGTTTTATCAACAATTTACAAAGATAAACATGACTCGTGCATGAATCCCATTTACACTGAAATTCATCTCAGTCATCTCCAACCCAAAACTTATAGGACAAAAACTACATGTGAAGCTCAATTAAACATATTTCTGACATTTAAAATATTTGAACATTCATATACCAAAACATATTTCAAAATTCATGCAAATGTGGATGGAATTAGCCTATATCAAAATTAGATTAATAAAGTTTTTTATATATATATATTTGTTGTTTTTGTTTTTTGTAAAGTGCTGAATTTTCCTAAAATGTTTTATATGTTAACAAAAATCAATTATATTAAAAATATTCCTCAAAAATGAAAAATATCAATTAAATTCATCTAAAACAAAAAAACTATTAAACACGATTAATTGCATCTAAAATAAAAGTTTTTGTTCACATAATATATGTGTGTTTCTGTGTATATTTATTAATACACACACATACAGTATATATTTTGAAAATATTTACATGTAAATATTTATATTCATATAATTTATATCTAAATATATTTAATATATAAACATAGCATATTTTTCTTAAATGTATGCATGTATCTGTATGTATTTATATATACATAATAAATATACACAGTGCATGCACATATATTATGTGAACAAAAACTTTTATCTTGGATGCGATTAATCGCGATTAATCATTTTTGACTGCACTAATTTTCTTGTATTGAAATATATGGAGGACAAACTTCATTTTGAAATGCTTTCAAAAAATGTATATATTTTTAAAATATATTTTAAAAAAATATACTGGTAGAAAATATATTTACTTCAATATATTCTGAAATATATTACAACATATATTTTTGCAGGCCTTTTTTGTATATTTTGAAATGTATAAAAATAAAAAATAAAAATAAAAATTATGCTGTATGGGAATACCCCATGATTCTGTCCAAAAGTTCTAATTAAGTTAATTAAACGGACTTCAATCATGTTGGATCTACAGTCATGTGACCTTCAAAATCTACCACGAATTCAAGCCAGAGGCTGTAAATCAGCACGTCCTAGTCCCTCGAATCTCTAACCTGAGAGGAACTGCTGCGTGTCCATCAGCTTGCAGGTCTGCTCTTTCTCCAGCTTGTTGGGTTTGTCTGCGTACGGCGCCAGCGGACCTTCCCAGTACACCCTCCCCTGGCACAGGCGCTTGGCGTAAAGCCCGTCCGGAGCCAGCCACAGCAGCACGCCCCGCTCCAGGATGTTGGGCAGCTTCTCGGCCCCGCGCCGCTGCGACTGAGGGTACGGGAAGGGAAAGAGCACGGGCTCGGCCCCGCCATACAGCCGCTCCTCCGGACACGGAGACGAGGGAGACGAAGGAGATCCTGGAGTCGAAGAGGAGGAGATTCGACAGCCTTCGGGACTGCTGGTGGTCACCTCCTTCACCAGAGACTCGCGATAGTACAGAGAGACGTGCAGGCGGCAGTCTGTGCACCAAAGAACAGAAAACAGGATTTCAGAATATCATTTTTAGCAAAACTTGATGACACAATACCAGCGTGGTTTCAATAGCAGTGTTGGGTTTTCACTCTAAAAAAGTAATCCATTACATCTTCAACAGTGTTAATAGATTACTGTACTCTCTAAAAAGTGCTGTATTACTAATTACAGTTGAATAACACAAGGATAGACATGAAACTGCTCGTCTCATTCTATTAAATAAATAATTTAAAAAATGGTTATTTAACAAAGTATTTAAAGGCAGAGGGTTACATTCAAATTAAATGTTGATGTTCAATACACTGTTCTATATTACTGAATACAGTACTGAATAGGCCCATTTAAAAATAAATTAGACAAAAACAGACAAGAAAATAACTAAAACTAACTAAAAAGAAAATCTGAATAAAAATGATGATAGTATCTCGGCGGTGCTAATATAACACTGGCAGCCATGTTCATGTACCTGAAATGGCCATGGCTTCGGCTGATCTTATATTGGGGTCCATTGCCACTGGATGGGTTTCTGTAGGTGAATATGTGTAGAAGGAGCCAGATATCTGATATCCTGGAAAGGGTAGATGCATTCAAATCATTTTACTACCAGCAAAATCAAAAATACAATGTGACAAAGGGGCATAGAGTAAAATAAAGTACTTCTATCATTGCAAGAGTCAGAATCGAGACCAGACCCAGACCACGACTGGACCTGCTGAGACCAGACCACTTCAGGCCTAAATCCAGACCAAGGTCTAACCCAGAAACCCAGGTAGAAAGCTTTTGCTACATTCATTTTAAAATCAGAGGCCATTTTTAAGGTGGTAAAGTCAGCAACAAAATGAAAGCCTAACTTACTGTAATGACTGTGATTTGGATGTTGTGTTGTTTAATTTAGTACAATTAACCCCATAAACAATGAGCGAGAGCCGGATCTGGAAAAAGACTGTATTTTGAGACCCACTGCTTGCGTCAACTTCGATTGGTCTCAAGAACCAAAGACTCATTTAAGTTTTAAGTTGCGCTTTTCAAAAGATCTACAGCAAACGGCTATTTAGTGTTTACTTATATTTAGCGAAAGTTAATAAAGGGACTAAATGTCAGCAGAACAAAGTATGTTCTGTGACTCATATTCATTGGCACCCCTTGAGTTTGCTGTTTTACAGAGTGAGAAGTGCCATTAATAAACAAGCATAAATACAGACGGCTGTGCCATAAATGAAGGATTTCCTCTTTTTGTTTAAAGTCAGCTTATGTTGCTCGCCTTTGATAAACGCTCTTACAGCAATAAGTGAGAGCATCTATGACCAAGAATAACTCTAGCTTCTCTGAAAATAATATGTTAAATATGGAACCCAACCTTTAATTATGGCCAGTAATCGTTTTGGGTTACTTAAGTTACTTTGTTCTCCCGTGACACCCGTCCTGTCCCGTGTTGAGAGAAATCAGGAGTAAGTTCAGAGCCAGACGCACTTCCTTCAGCCTGAGGCTCATTCATTTCACTTTCAGTGTGAAAGGTCCTTTACAGTTGCCAAATATATAACATTTGGGTTTTTGTTATTAAAAACAAACAAGCAAGTCCAGCCCAGGTGATAAAAAGTAACACAAAAGTAACATAATGCATTGCTTTCCTTAAAAAGTAACTAAGTAACACAATTAGAATGGAGTTACGTAATACTGTAATGCATTACTTTTAAAAGTAACTTTCCCCAACACTGCACTGGATACGTGGTTGTTTGACAAATGTGAGAACTATGAATGTAATGTCATGCACTCAGAACTGGACACTGAAGTGTGTACCGTTGTCACAGGCCGATGGGTGCCAGGCTAAGGAGCGCGTGGGTGGATACGGACACTGGCCGTACGGTAACTCAGCGTGCGGAGCTTGAGGATGAGGCTGATCGCCGCTGTATTCCCTCCAGTCACGTCTCTCCTGGGGCAGCATGTATCCCGGCATCTGCACAGAGACAACGGACGGGTTTCTGAGACTGGACTTCATCACTGACCTTCCAGAGGAGAAGAAGAAGAGCGCTCTGCTCACCAGCATGGGCCCACTAGAGTTCTTAACTAGCGTAACCAACAAGATTCACTTGGTTAACCTGCTTCACCAGTCAGGTTTCATAAGACTGTGCTGGTTCACCAGATCAGCAATAAACCAGCCTGCACTAGCTGATCTATCAGCCCGGCTCATTGTGCACTTTTAGTAAAGTTAAATAAACTACAACTAAAATAACATTTATATTTTAAGAACTTTCATTAAAGTAAAACTTTATCTCAGCTGGTTGAGAGGGCAAAATTACTCATTTTCGTTTTTTTTAACTTGATGCACTTAAATAACTATAACTAAAACGCAATAAAAATTAATACACAACAATTACTAAAACTTTAACTTAACTAAAAAAAGAAAACAAAAAAATATATAAAAAAATTAATCATAGATAATTAAAAGAAAATAACTAAAATAACACTGCTATATATATATATATATATATATATATATATATATATATATATATGTTATTTAAATGTAAACAAACAAACAAACAAACAAACACACACACATATTTCTTTTGATGCACTAGATATATTACTTGCTTAACTTTAAAATAGTATTTATATAGTAAAACGGGGGGGGGGGGGGGGGGGGTCTATATTGGCATATAAAAAACCTAATAAAAACAATAAAAACACACAACATTACAAAAACTTTAACCAAAATAAAAATGATAACAGAAAATATCAAAATAAAAACTAATTAAAAATATCTTGATACTACAATAACACTGTCACATTAAAAAGCATCTGCTAGGAACAAGTACTAGATAGAAATGCAATGCTAATTGGACGTCTCCCATGGAAATTTATATTTTGTAAAAAAAATAAAAAATTAAAAATAATAATAATAATAATAATAATAATAATAATAATGTGACAGCGCAAAGGTAACACATCTCACCTGAGGCTGTAGAGCAGGATATGTGGAATGCATGGGATAACTAATAGGTGTCACGTGTGCCGCGGTGTCATCCATACTGCTGGACTTAGAGCCTAAAACACAAAAAATCTATTCATACCATTCATATACATATTTGCTTCACAAGAATCTCTGGCTGCAAAGCATGCAAAAAAATTAAATAAATATCCACACTATTTGAGCATTTGGTTTATGACAATTGTAGCCAATAATTGATAATTGTATTTAAAGTTTAAGTTTAAGACTTTTCTCAGACTTGACGAGTGCACCTTTGCTGATGTATTTATTTTGTTAAAAGAAGCTGAGGCTGGACATATCGAACAGTTCATCATTTTTTTTGTAAATAGCCAACAAAATAGTTTCCACCACAGTCTCGATTAGCTATTTGCTACTGCTATCAGAGGACATTGCCATTCTTGAAAGCATTTGATTTTCTGTACATTTTAGTGTCTATAAAAAGACAACATTTCGTTTGCACTCATCACAGTTCAGTTCTTGCCTCCACTTCACAGGTAGTTCACAAGCACAAATAACAGCAACTATATTAAGGTGTGAAACTGTTATTCATGTCATCTTTATGAAATTACTGAAACTCTTGAACGCTTTAGGGTCACACCAGAGGTCTTCATGGCCTTGGCCCAGCATCTCGAAGCACAAGCTCGTCTTATGCAAGGTCTGATGGGTGATTTGTGTCGCTTTACTGCTGTGCACTTGGTAACCGAAGCTCTCTATAAAAAGCTTGAGGGATTTTAGCACATGTAGTGGCTTCCTCTTAGCTTCCTGCTACACACTGAGGGCAAGTAACAATATTTAATGTGAATGCATAGCATGCCTCCACCGTTGTGTAGCAAATTAGCTCTGTTCACTGATCTTTTGTGCGCTTACTTTTCAGTAAAAGCTGGAATGATGCAATGCATCAAACCTAGAGCAAAAACTGCACCCTTTCAAGGTGTGACTTCCTACCAAATGTATATTTGTGGATTAGAAGGTAACCAATTCACAGGTCCAAAAGACCTTCCACTGATGCATGTTTTAATGCATTTCCAAAAATGGAAGTTACCTCTCTTGGCTCCTTCTGGTATTATCCTGTAGACCTTGTAAGGATCTGAGATGTCCAGCTGGCTTCTCTCCACCAGTTCATCAAAGTCATTGCTCTTGTTCAGGGCACAGCGGAGCCTCGTCTTCCACGTTGGAGGGTCTGGTTTGTCCAAGCCTTCTCTGTACTTGCCTTTGAACAGGGCCCAAGCCTACAAACCACAATGCCAGCGTGAAGATGAGAAGAGAAGAAGAGTGAGCGAGGAAGCAGAAGAACACGCTCACTTCTGCCAACAGGTATGAAACTCAGAATACAGGCATATACCAATGCATAACATAGTTAAAGAATGTCAACATGGATGCGCACTATGATTCTTAATGATAAAAATATGATTATTGTTAATAAGTGTGCTGTTATGTAATCAATAAAATACTGTTTGATGTATTTGATTGACTGAAATCTCATTGCTTTTGTTTCTACAACAACAGAATGCCAATCTATTAACATGCAATGGTCTTTTTCAGCTCAGCACAACACTAATGCATTTTCTCTAATAGGAAATTACTCCTAATAATTATCATACAGTATATGAAAAATGTGCCTTAATGTATTAACTTTAATAATAATAATGCATATAAATTAATACCAGTTGCCCCAAAACGTATTTGGAAACTTAAGCCACTTAAGAGGTGCATGAATGTAATCGCATCAGATAACAAAATATCAAACCACGTGGCTGCAAACAAGTTTTTCTCGGAACAAACAGCGCTTTTCTTTATCGTTTTACTCTGAATCAGTTGGCATTTCGGCGACTTTAAGTGGATGAAGTCAAGTTCACACAGGTGTCCGACAGAGAAGCCACAAGTGTGGTTCAGTACAATAACTATGGCATTATCCATTAATGTTTTGCGACCACTTCTGGCTTCATTTTCAACACTACATCTATTGTTTGATCAGTTTCGTCAGAAGTCTAGCTTGAAAACCGTGCTGTGTGTATTTAAATAAAGGCACTTGGTTTGATAACACGACAGTTTAAGAGTCCTAATGCTTTCTGGGGCCACTATACACGTCTAAAGACACTCCATCATTGAGAGAGTCACCAGAGGTCCACCTTCAGTCACCTTGAAGAGCGCCGCGTCCTCGTCGCGGTTGTAGTCCTGTTTCCCCGCGTGCTTCCAGGGAATCCTGAAAATGGTTTTCTCGTCATTTTCCCAAACCAAGCCTTGATACTCCCCGCTGTCAATCTGATCGATGAGCCACTGCCTAAGTTTGCCATTCCCACAACTGACTGACATGCTGCTGTCCCCATCTAAGTTCATGTCTGTGAGGGAAGGAGGCATGCGAGAGCAGGTGCACATGCAGTGAGCAGAAGAGTGATTCAGATGAGTTCATGCATGCATATTCCGCATTAATACACACATTTAGAACGTGTTCTCAAAAGACAGAAATTGTTGCATGAAAAGTATGCGCTCAAAGAATGAAGCTTTACATGCAAATTAAATGGAGTTTATTAACAGCCACTTTTTGTAAAGGAACAATGAGTAGCCAGGGTATAAGCATAAGCATTTTAATAAATCAGCTGCATGCTTATAATAGCTTATTTTCTTTAACAGTCTGTTTAAATCAAGTCATATTCAGCTCAGTTGATTGTCACACAGATCAAGGCTCTCAAGTCTTACCTTTGTGAATGCAGACAACTTGACTTCTCTTTCAAAGCCGACTTCTCAAGTCATGTCAGAGGAAGGTGTTTCTATTCTTAAATAATGCGCGTTAGGTGGAGAGATGGGTGGAGCGTTACGAGGAAGCGTCTTTCTCCAGCACCATTAAGAGCTGAAGACTTCAGAGAAACGCGGCAGAACCGCAAGAATAAACATCCAGCATACGGGAAATCCCTGCGAGACGCAAACACACACACGGTGGAACAAATATCTGTCGATAAAATATGCCAGAAAATCTCCCGGCGCTCGTCATCACCGTTATCCTGGTGTTTGATGTTTGTTGAAGTAGGTTTGTTTGCTTTGAGGAAATTCACAGAACCGCACGGGGGTCACTCACTTATTCCCATCAGAAGGGGCCAGTGTCAGAGTCGTTGTGTCTTACGTGTTTTGATACTCCACAGAGCTTCTCGGGGTCCGTTTAACCCCAAAAAGAATATACGCAAATTGCTTAAATATGAACTCGTCAAGTATTTGATATCAAGTAACTTTAAATCTGTTACCAATCTGTTTCAGGTTCAGCAGTGTTGAATTTGCTGCTCCCTGCTGTCCGACCGAGGATTAACAGTGAAATTACCATATTATCTTATTTTTCAAAATAAACATTTCCGTTCTTTCTTTATGTTGCATTCACATTAAAACAGGTCCTCGGCTGATCCAACAAGTGCTAAAGGGATATTTTTACCCAAACATCAAATTTCTGTCATTTACTCATCCTCAGGTTGTTTCAAATATGTATGTGTTTCTCTTTGCTGTTGAACACAAAAGAACATATTTTGAAGAATGTTGGTAACCAAACATTTGCTGGTAGCCATTGACTTCAATATGTGTGTGTGTGTGTGTGTGTGTGTGTGTGTGTGTGTGTGTGTGTGTGTGTGTGTGTGTGTGTGTGTGTATATATATATATTCATAAGACATTTATGTACATTTTAGAGACATGTAGAGATTTAGAGAAATTTCACAATTCTCAATACCACAGCAGAATATTAGGGTAACTACTGTAATATTAGTAAAAAAAAAAAAGAATTCGCAGAAAATTATTGAAAATATTTAAACAGTCAAATACAATAGAAAAGCCTATTACAGAAATTTAATAATTCAAATAATACAATAATTCAATGTAAAATCAAACAGCATAGTCTTCACTGTAAGAATTAAACTTCATTTGTTTCTTATTAAAGCTACAAAAGTCCTTCAGTCGGGAGGACAGAAATCCTCCTGAGGAACAGCGCAAGTGCTCTTTCATGCTTTTAAAACATGAAAAAATCAAGCACACCCCATTTTGCAAGTCACGTTACATGATTTTACTAAATTGCACGTGAAACTGGGCTTTTATGGAGGAGCAGAGGCGCACCGCTGGAAAGGGGGTGGAATGCAATAATCATTTAATCTCGATTATTTCTTTAAGAAAAAGCAGAAAGTCAGAGACTATAGTAGTATAAATCAATTTTTATAATATAACTAAAGTCTGGACAACAAAATGCAAATTTCCCTTTAACATCGCATCAGTAGTAAACATTAAAACCTTGAATATGTCTTATTTACAAAAAGTGTGCATAAGTTAATAAACAGTGCTGTGCCATAACAAACACATTCACCGTGTCGCATGACTATCTTTCTATTCCCAGATGACAGTCATAACGACACGTCAGGAATGGTCTGTCCGAGCTCTCAGTTGTACTCAAAGTCCTGGTCCTCGGGCGCGGAGGAGCTGGGAATCTGTGTCAGTAAGTTACGAATGTCCTCCTCGTCATTAAAGGGGTTTTCCTTATACTCCTCCTTCAGCCACTCTCTGAACTGAACACAAATCCACAATTATGAATGAATTAATTAACCTGGATCACGCATTTACAAAAACATATTAACCCTATAAAGCCTACTGTATCCTATTTGATACACATTTTAAGGCCTCTAATTTATCAACATGATTAAACTTGTTTAAAGACCTGTTTCACACGCGATCTCCTGCATGCCTCTCTGTCTCTGACTGATAGTTTAGAGTGTTTTTTCCAGTCAGAGCTCTTCTAGTGTAATTGTACAAGCATCCAGCTTCAGCTCGTGTCAAATCTTGAGTGATTTTGATCGAGTAAAGGTCAGAATAACTGCAGTAATATCTCCAGATGAACTCTTACTGGACTGAAGCAGCTCAGCTTTACTTGATTCTCCATCAATCAAGTTTTAGAGTCTCAAATCTGATCCTCAGGATCTTTTGAGGAGCGTTTGTTTCCAGAAGCTTTACTTTCACTGTTCCTCAGCGGAGGAATGATCTTCACAAGCCTCCAGAACATCTCACATCTTCTGAGGAGCCTTTATTTCTTCATCTCTCATTCACTGCATTATATGTTTGGATCATTTACATCTCATCTTACTGAGACACATTACTGGAGATATAAAGCGGCGACTGATTTTTACATCATTTTATGTCAGTATCTGCTCTACTGTTATAAAGATCTCATTGATTTACATTACAAGCATCAGAATTTTATAAAAAAAATAACATCAACAAAATCAAAATCATATTTTTGCTCAGTTTGAGTCTCTGAATAACTATATGAGCCAGAAAAGCCTTGTGGATCAAATATGACAATATTTTGTCTAAAGGTTCAATAAACTGTTCCAATTTAAAAAATGACTATTGTTTGATATATCAGGCATCACAGGGTTAATCAGAAGTTTGTGAAGATACTGCCACAATAATTTAATCATAAACGGTGGAGGAATCACCTGCTGTAGCTGGCTGGTCTCAAACTCCTGCAGCTGGTTCTGGAAGCCCACGTTGGGTGAAGCACACGGTCTGGCCACCTTCACCGCAGCCAGAGCCTCCTGCCACCCCAGAGTCGTGACGGTCATGACGTACGCCACCACCAGCGTCACGCTACGCGACACGCCGGCCAGACTGGAGAACATCAGATTAAATGTCACATACAGCAAATTTACTAATGTGATTTTAACATAACAGCTTGGTTGCCTTTAGAATAATTACAGGCGTTTGCTTATGATTGTTCATACTGTTGGTTTGTGATCAAAACAAGCTCCTAAGCATTCAACTTAGTCATGCAACTCGAAGTCGCAGGGGGAAGAACATGAGATTTCAGAGAAATACTCCAGACTTCATTATGTTTTTGAGAATGAACCGCTCTGCCCGCAGCGGTGTTATAGTCTCACATCAAACAGAGGCTTGTGTTTACTGTTGTTTTGGGAAGTTCAAAAATAGAACACCCCCCACCCCCCCTTGACACATAGTTATCAGATATTCACATGGTCACACTGGGCTCGATTAGGGCTGGTATCTGGGTTGAGTGCACATTTTGCTTCCTCTTAAGGTAGACTCTATATATTCATGCATGCAATCATATGCATACCCAACATTGGTTCATTTACAGTGTTGATTCAAAAGCTGGAGGACGTAGAGTACAAACCCTTCACTTACCAGTGAACCAGACAGCCCTCGCCTTTCAGTCGGGACTCATGCATGAATTTAATGCTCTTCTTAAAATGCTGAATTCTGCAGAGGGGAAAGAGACCGATTATGTCAACTTCATGCAATTCTTTAGAGAGAATCCATGTGAAGGATGCTGCAAAGAAATCCTGTGCTGACCAGCTGGCCCCCATCTTCACACAGATCTTCAACAGTGCGTAAGTCCCTTCCTGCTTCAAATGCTCCACCATCATCCCCATCCCAAAGAAACCCAAAATCACAGGACTTAATGACTACAGACCGGTGGCTTTAACATCTGTGGTCATGAAGTCGTTGAAAGACTGGTGTTGGCTTATCTGAAGGACATCACTGGACCCCCTGCAGTTTTCTTACCAAGCAAACAGGTCCGTGGATGATGCAGTCAACAAAGGACTGCATTACATCCTACAACATCTGGACAAAACAGGGACTTATGTGAGGATCCTGTTTGTGGACTTCAGTTCACCCTTCAAGCCCATCATCCCAACACTCCTCCAGACCAAACTGACCCAGCTCTCTGTTCCTAGCTCTATCTGTCAGTGGATCACCAGCTTTCTGACAGATAGACAACAGCTAGTGAGAATTGGTCAATTCAAATCCAACACCTGCACCAACAGCACTGGCGCCCCCCAGGGATATGTCCTCTCCCCACTGCTCTTTTCCCTGTACACCAACGACTGCACCTCTACTCACCCCTCTGTCAAGCTCCTGAAGTTTACAGACAACACTACAGTCATCAACCTAATCCAGAACGGAGACGAGTCTGCTTACGGACAGGAGGTTAAAGAGCTGGCTGTCTGGTGCAGTCTTAACAACCTGGAGCTCAACACGCTCAAAACAGTGGAGATGATCGTGGACTTCAATACACAACACTATTTATACAACTATTTATTTAACACACCATGCTTCTTATTCGCATTTCCTTGCTTTTGTACATATTATACCTTCACACACAAATACCATATTGTCTATTTTTGTATATTATTTATTTGTACTATCTGTGTCTTGTCACCGTAATCTGCTTGTGCTGTGGTAGCTTCTGTCACCTAAACAAATTCCTCGTATGTGTAAACATACCTGGCAATAAAGCTCTTTCTGATTTTGATTCTCATAAAAATGTATGCATTAAAGCATCTGCCAAATGCATAATTGAATGCATAATAGCTGAGAAGCTAACAATGTATTCCAAGAAAAAAAAGTCTGTGCAGCTGCCGTTAACCATAAAATTGCAGGTCAAACTGACTCGCCAACATTATAATCTTAATAAACATTTTGCATGCACATACACACATCCCACAACACCTCAGAGTTTCAAAACTCTGCAGTCTTGTTCATAACCCTAAATGAGAAATAATAATAAAAATAAAATCCTAGTTAAATAAAACTAAATCCTACTTTAACAAGTTTTTACAACAACTCGATTTTGTACAAGGGTTAATGTATGAATGTCATTAGTTTTAATATCTTGTTATCAAATGCTTTTAATGTTTTTATTTTTAATGTGAATGTCAATGAGTTCTAAAACAACTCATCTCCTTTTGTGTTCCACATAAAAGAAAAAAAAATCACACAGGATTGGAACAACATGAGGATGAAAAAATGATGACAGAATATCCATTTTGGGGTTAAATATCCTGTTAATTGTGCAAAAAAAATTTGGGGGGCCACTGTAGTACAGTTTATGTTTCATCTAGATTCCATAGAGGTTTTCATTCAGACTATGACGCCGACAGTGATGTTCCTCCAGCGGTGGGAAGGTCGTAACCATAGCAGTAAACAGAGAATTACGAGACATCCTGTGTACATGATGTTTTCCAGATGCAGATTACTCACAGCAGCCGCTCGCTCTACAAACATAGCTTTTACAACTTCAGTATTTACTGCCTTTGCAGTTCCTGTCAAAATTTTATTTAGGCTTGATGCTGATACTGGAGCTTGTATTGAAATGCTTAAAATATTTCAGAAGGTTTTCAAGCAGAGCCAGTATGAAACAGCATTAAAACACAATTATTATAAAATACAATTATTAATTAGCAATAATTATTAACAAGTAAAAGCTCAAAAATTAAAGTTACGCAATTTTGTTATTTTGTACTGTTCTCTGAGGTCCACTTATAATGTTATCAAGATTTTAACACCAAAAACACATCATGATTTAGAAGTAACAGGCTATTTTCTGTCCTGTTTTAACCCCTCATCAGAACGCTCTGTTTGAATAAGGCGTGATTGTAGACTCAGAAGTAAACACCCACTGCTGTGATTGGCTAACAGTTGTGTTTGTTTGACAGTCTACATCCTTCATAGATGGACGCTGTGGTGGTTTCAGTTAAAAGCCCATAAATACTCAGTACCAATCAAACGCTCTGTAATAACAGACCAACCAATAGTGAGCATGTATTAAAAACAGTTCCTCACAAAGACTGCAATGCAAAGACTGTTTTTCCAATGCTCGGCACTGCACAGCGTTTTGTTGTCTTCTGAGCATCTTTATCATTTGGTTTCTGCGTAGACCTGTGTTTGCCTCTCTCGTAATTTACACTACATGTGAGAATTGGTGGGCAGGGCTAAACATGCAGTGCTTTAGAATCGGTGGGCGGAGCTAAATGGGAAGTGATATAGAATCGGTGGGCGGGGCTAAACGGGCAGTGCTGTAGAATCGGTAGGCGGAGCTAAAGGGAAGTGCTGTAGAATTGGTGGGCGGAGCTAAACAGGCAGTGATGTAGAATCGATGGGCGGGGCTAAATGGAAGTGATGTAGAATAGGTGGGCGGAGCTAAACGGGCAGTGTTGTATACTCGGTGGGTGGGGCTAAACAGGCAGTGATGTAGAAGCAGGCGTTGATCTTCTTCTGTGGAGGCGGAGTTTAGCCACACTTTTACATCATAAAGTGACACATTCCACAAGCTGTCATTTTAGCAGATTGGCTTCAATATAAGCTTTTTTAGACTAACGAGAAAGTTTTGAGTTCTGAAATGTACAGGATGTCAAAAGATCAAGGGAATTTTGATTTCTCAGTTCATAAAAAACACATGAGTTTCTATCACTTCAAGGCCTTTGAATGATCGGAGCAACTGAACTGTAATGGTTCTGGTCTCTTGTTTGGTGGACTCTTTTTTTTTAGTTTATAAAGGTAAATCGGTTCATTATATGAAGTGATTGTGTCTCTTCAGAAGGCTGGGATTAAGTTGCTTGATTAATACGGATTACTTTTACAATGTATTTTTGTACTTTTTGAAACATGAACATTTTGGTTGCGTTGACTTTCAATAGATGAGCAAAAATTATCTTCATTTATGTTTGGTTGGAATGACATGAGGGTAAGTAAATGATAACCTTTGTGTGTAAATACAGCCCTTGTGATCTCCTTGTTTTTTGTCAGGTTTGTCCTCCTGTAGATGTAATGTTTCCTAGTTTCTTGCGCTTTTGTGAAAATATTATTAAACGCTACATTTGGATCATTTTCTCCCTCATCTCTGACCAAGAACGAGGGAAACACAAGGATTCACTGATTAACAAGAAACAAGTGCAAACGATCAGAGGACAGCCATAGTGGCTGAAGCTGATAAAGATTGGTAAGGAATGGTCTAAAACTATTGTTCCCAGGTTGCACAGATTTTCCCTGCAATTAGTATAAAATAAATAATAAAATAAAATCCCACTGAAATTCCAATACTTTTTGAAGAGCTTTTTTTTTTATCATTGTACAGACACTGCAGATTTTCATTTGGATGTAGGGAATCATTCATTTGAATTTATAGATTGAAAAAGTTATACTTTTTAGTGCCCAAATGAGTCCAACAAACAGACTGATGGACAAGTTCAACTCTACACTCACAAAGATATTTTAGAGCAAAGAGAAACTAGAAAATTAAAAAAAAAAAAAAAACCATCTACACCCTTTATTAACATTAATGGTTCTATGAGGAACTGTTAACATCCATGGAACCACAAAATTTTATTTATTGTAGAAAAAGGTTCTTAAGACCATTAAAATGTTCTTCAAATGTGAGGCCTTCGCAGGTCCACTTGGATCCAGAAACCTGAGGGTGTTTGGGTCCAAAGCTTCGACGAGTTCATCGGACACGGGTCGGGTCAGCACCAGTGGCCTAGGATCTCGGGGTAATTTAAAACAAATGTGCTTTTTCTAAATGGACCTGATAAGACCCAGATTCTTTATTCATCTGGTCAGGTAAAAAACACTATGCCAGAAGTCACAGGATGTAATGAGGTTACAGTGATCATTACTGAGTGATGAATGATTGACGTTTCAGCACTTCAGCGCATACTTGCACGTGCATTTTTGAGAAACGCACATAGAAGAAGAACAAATGTTTGTAACCTAGCCAAGAAATCCATCTTACAGATATGAGATCCACTCGCTTTATTATGGTGTGTTCGTGCAGAGAATTTCTTTTTTTTTTTTTTTTTTTTTACTTTTAAAAAAATAAAAGATTTTAGGACCTGAGAAGACCTCTACTTCACACTAATAAATAATGGATCTTTTAAGAACTGAAAGGTTGTTTGATGAACCCAGAATGGTTCTTCGATGGCGTCGCTGAAAAAAAAAAAAACCCTTTGGTACCTGTATTTTTAAGAGTGTAGATTCACTATAGATATTTCTAGGACTTTTACAGATTTTAAAATAACAATTATAAAATCCCCTGATATTTACATGTTTTCCATAACTGGGGAAATAACGTGTGCTACTAATCACTGACAATGAAACCTAATGGCTTGTGTGTGTGCAAGAATACATCCATACCAAAATTAAAATTGTTCCAAGAAATAAAACATTTTCGCCTTTCTATCTGCATATTCTCCTTGCAAGAAAAAAAAATACAGATTTTTTTTTTGGTTTGAAACTGTCCAGATAGTGGCAAGAAATCCAGAAATCTGACTGTGGTTTCTTTTAAGCATGCAATGAGACAACAAGACCACGGCAGATACTGCGGCATTTCCCCCAGAACATCCATCCTTTTGACAGGACCAGGATGAGAAAGGGCTGGGTTGGTCCAGTTTGGTTAAAGAGGGTCAGTTTCACATTACGCATGGCCGGGTTTCGCATGCTCGTAAGGGTGACAAGAGGACTGATGGTAAAGGGGGGATAAAAATAAAGATGTAGTGAGACCAAGGCATCACTGCAGAACCCAGCTCATGACTTCCTTCCTGCACCAAGAGGGCCACAAGAGGAAGTGTGCGTAGGTGCGGGTCTTGTGTGTGTGTGTGAGTGTGTTTTTGAATGCATGCATGCTCAAGGGTGTAACTAGTTTGATATAGCATGAAAAACTAACATCACAGCGTTAGTGTTAGAGAAGACAGAGGAAAAGACAAGAGGGAACAGCACGTGTGAATGCAGAACTTATAAAGCGTTTGTTTATAAAAAGCATTTACATCTTCAAGTGGTTACAGTGACTCGCACTGCCCACTGGCGGCCAAGAGAGTTCATACAGAGCAATTAGAGAACGAGTCCGTCAGAAATGCATGCCTACTCACAGGTTTTGTGTGGGAGAATCTGCTGCAGGGATACAAAGATAAGTCATCTCCTAAAGAGACAGAGGAAAGACAGAGATGTGCTTTAATACGCCTCAATATCAGCTGCTAAATAATGATAGAGAAAAAAGTAAGACCTAGAGGGTAAACCTGTTGTTTCATGTCATGTCAAGACCTCTTTGTTGCACATGCACACCATGTTTTATTTCTGCTGAGCGTTCATTTCATAATAAACTCAAAAAATAGCATGCATAAATGCAATATATTTCATTGTTTTACTCTCACGTCTTCACAGGTCTCTGAAAAGCACAAAGCATTCAGCAGAAGTAAATTTGTGCAGAAGGGCTCGTTTTCCTGTAAAAGAAGCCCTTCGATGAGAAAATCTGCTTTAGGGTCTCTGCAGAATTTTCTGAATCAAATACAAGAGTTTTTAAGACCTGCATTAGATCTAGATTGAACAGGCTGCAGTGCATTAAAATGCAAAACAGTGTCATTGTTGTAATATCTATATATTGCATGTAAAATATTTTTTTTAGTCCTTGCATTCTGTGAAGGGGACTATAAAAAATAATTTGCAAAAAAAAAAAAAAAAGACTTTATGCATAATGTGGAGCATTTAATTATAAACAAGCCCAAAGTACACCGGGACTTTTATTTTGAAAGGTATATGCTTTACTACTTCTAGCTGCTCATTCAAACAGATGAGGGAGACAAAATATGCACAATTACAACCATCTACAATATATTAAAATATAATCACCATAAAGTAAACACTGGCATAATTCAATAATCTATTGACATAAAAGCACAGTATTCATGGACTGAGAACTGCTCTGAAACGGTGAGCCTGTAAAATCCAAAACGGCTCTGTGTTTTGAATTTTATTTAATTAAATCATACGTTCTTGAAGTTTAATAATCACATCAGGATGTACTGAGGTTCTTGTTTTATCGTCACCCAAATTTAAGACATCTTAAAATGATAATTAAGACTTTTTCTGCTGCTTGATTCATCAACACAGAACTGAAGCCAAACCCTAAAATGCAGCAAAACAGTTCACTGAACAGAAAGTGTCTGTGTGTCTGTCACGGTGTCGACAGTGTAACTTGCAAAACAATGTGCGAGTAGTTTACTTCTTTATTTACCATGCTCCATGTTTACATTACAGTACAGTTTGTATAGATGGTAATGAAATTGAAAGACTAGTTGTTTTGATATTATTTCATTATTTAAATTTGGAATATTTTTCAGTGTGGTATTACTGTAGAAATGTAGCAAATTACTGTCTCACTGGGTTTTGTATTATGTTAGGCTTTGAAGTTAAGTTGAACAGTCTTGAAGATAAAATGTAAACGTGCATGTAGGTCTGTAGGTACAGTGTGATCATCATATGTGTGCATCAGTACAGAAAAACCTCACTGTACTTTAAAGACGTGAACTAAAGAGTCGGAGTACCTGTAAAATGGGCGCAGCGGTGTCATGGATGGAGAGGATGTGTGTGATGTTGTTTCTGGCTAATTGCTCCTTGTCTCTGGCATCTGGAAGAACAAATCCACACGTTCATCATCTTTCCTAACCATGCACTTTATTAAAATGGTGTTGTGGATTCTAGCCTTGTCCATTCTTACCTTTGATATTACCTAAGTACAGGTCTGGCAGAACCTGGAACGACACAAGCAGGTTTGTTCAGTCAAAATACAACTTCACATCACTCAGTTTTCCTAAAATCCACAACTGTGTTTCTGTATTTCTCTTCCAAACAACTGGTTAAAACAGCTGTTAAACAAGTGAACAATAAAACAACACTGGGACAAGAGTCAGCTTGAATTGTGTTTTTGTATTTTTTTATTGTATTGCATTTCTCGGCCAAACCAGTGGTTTTGCCACACTGCCTTTCCCGCTTTTGAAGATCACATTCTAGCATTTCACCTTTCCCACTTATTGCATTTCTCGGCCAAACCAGTGGTTTGATATTTTGGTGTGTTACCTTTCCCGCTTTTGAAGATCTCTTTCTAGCAGTGCTGGGTTGTGAGTGATTATGTTATCAGATTTAAAAATTAAGCACTCATGATTAGAGTATATTGCATTTTGCACTGCTTGTAATCAGATAAGTTACTTTTTTTATGGATTACATGATTACATATTATTCACACAATGGCAGTAAATTATATATTATTTATTGATTCTTCTTTTATTCTGTTACATTTTCCAACCCAGTTTGAAATGAATTATTTTTGAATTAAAAAGTTCTTCTGAAATCAGTGTCAAAATACATAAAGTTCCCATTGTGAAGGACTCGCATTTTAGTCGGAAGCAATGGTTTGAAGTTAAAATCGTCTTAATGCTGGATGTGTTTCATCTTTTATCTTCTCCAGATGTTAACTGATGGACTGGAGTGCTGTGGATTATTGTGATGTTTTTATCAGCTGTTTGGACTCTCATTCTGACGGCACCCATTCACTGCAGAGCATCCATTGCTGAGACACTGATGCAGTGCTACATTTCTACAAACCTGATGAAAGAATCAACCTCAAATACATTACTAAGGTGTTTTTATGTGGTCATGTTGCTGTGAGCAATTGTTACCGTGTTACTGTGTGGTTGCTAGGGTATTGCTATGCAGTTGCTAAGGCTTTCATGCTCCTGTGTTGTTGCTTCTGGCCCAAATCAACTTAGTCGAACTATTATGATGTTCTTTAGAAATGTCTCGAGTCCCTCCTTCACTGTAAATCAATGGGATTCTTTTCTTTTTATTATTATTTTTTTTTCATCCGTTTTATCGTAATCGAAGAATACTCATGATTTTAGGGATCGTTCCAGCCGGCGCGCTTAAGTTTCGTTATTGCTGAAATCAATAGCATAAGTACATGAGCAACACTGACGCTTTCCTTAACCAGCATCTCCAACATCAAGATTACATTCCCTCTCGAAGCTACAGAAGGAGAAGAGGGAAGTCATGCCCATCTACCTTATTAATCCCGTTTCCCATGCCACACTGTTCGCAGTGACTAGTGTTTGAGGAGTCCGCTTGTATCGCTGCTGTTAGCGCTCGCAGCGAACTGTAGTCGTGTCGAGTTCCTTCACGAGCCTCTCTTAAAGGCGCAGTACACACTTACACACACACAGAACACTCCTTCATAAAATACACAAGATACTAATGATTTATTAAACAACTACTAGTTTTCACATTCTAACAGGACATATCTGTAGCTCAGATTAAAATTAATAACTAGTAATTTAAAAAATGCACAGGCAAAAAGGTTTGCGTCACTTCGATGATCCTTTTCTCCAAAATGGACAAATAAATGAATAAAGATATTATATTTAAACATGGATACGACAGAGATCAATTATTATTATTTATAACATTTATTTAATTATAATTGAATATAATTAAATATTAAATTAATAAACTATTATAAAATCGGTATAAATCCCATTGTAAAGGTTTTTTATTTCATGTTTCTGTGCTGCTTCTGCATGTAAGCCAGTAAAATTTAAATTTACAATCCAATTTAAATGTATAATTCGTGTCCATTTATTCATTTATTTATTTATAAATATTTATTTATTTATAAATAGATAAATAAATATGATTTATTCGTACAGTATCCCTTGCAGTTTCTATTTACTCATAGCATTTGATTTTGAAGTTTTCGTTGAGAGCATTTTTAAACTTTACAAACCCGTTACTTTTTATTTATTAGAATGCAATAATGAAATGCTCATTTCTCAGTTACCTACACAAGCGGTTCTTAGCACCAGATTAAAACGTGGTGATCTGGTTCTCTGCTGGTGATTATGTTTGTCTGCCTGGTTTTTACTTTCACTTTGTAAACTAATATCCCGGAAGCCACGGAGAAGTGGATCTAGGCGGAATGTAACACGGTAAGTGTTACACAGATACACTGTAGCGTTTCTCATCCGTTTTAAAGATGTTTTTCGGGAGTAGAATTAATCTAATATCTGAAGTCAACTAACGAATAAATAAAAAGTCGCGGTGTTTCTGACGAGTAATGAAAGGGAAAGCAGAAATGCCGAACTCTTTTGTTCTTTCTCGTGTCGGTTTCTAATGTGTTTCTCTGAAGTGCTGTTTGTCTGTGGTTCTTCATTCAGATTTGCGCCTTTGATCGTCGGGAAATATTTAAAGAGGTTTTTTTTTTTTTTTTTTTTTTTATAAAGAATGTTCTCTAAGTTACTTCCGCAGTCCTTCATATAGAGGATGTTTTAATGTTTTCACGGGGTTCATGGTGATATTTGTCTGATTTGTTAGGTTTATGTTGCTCTTAGGGAAGTTGTCTTTAGGAATAGAGGAACTATGGCTACAGCAGCGAGCCTGAGTCTTATGAAGTCAGCAGATCTGATCAAGAAAGAGCCTCTGGACTATGGAGGGTTTGGGGAAGTGTACCTGTGTTACCACAAAACACTGGGTCAGGTGGTGCTGAAGACGGTCTACACCGGACCCCCGCGCAACGGGTGAGTGTGTGTGTGTGTGTGTGTGTGTGTGTGTGTGTGTGTGTGTGTGTAGCTTCAGATGCTCAGATGATGTGGGAACTGACTGAGTTGAATGTGTGTGTGTGTGTGTGTGTGTGTGTGTGTGTGTGTGTGTGTGTGTGTGTGTGTGTCAGCCGGCAGAAGCAGTCTCTCCTGGATGAGGGCAGTCTGATGAGCAGGTTGAGCCATCAGCGAGTGGTCAAGCTGCTGGGGGTAATTCTGGAGGACGGAGACTATTCTTTAGTCATGGAGCTCATTCCTAAAGGAAACCTGCTCACCATGCTGGAGACGGTAACAGCAGACCAAATATACATGAAGTTTCACATTTGTGTCACACACTCAGTTTGTCCAGAATGTCCAAAAACAGTATTAGCCCTTGTGCATCAATCTAAAAAGTCCATAATATTATATTTTACTATGTTTTTCCACTTTCACTTGCATCTTTTTACTATCATCGGTGCTAATCATAACTACCACAATACTATCATCAGTTTTCAGGATTTCAGCCCTTTAAATGTTTTAAGTTTGTTTACATAATGCCACTGTTGCTTTTTATGAAAAAGAAAACACAAACATCAGTTATTTTCCATGTACTAAATGCTAAGCAGATTTTGTTTTGGATTATTACCGTCTTGTATGACAGTGATTAGTGACAGCATTCAATTTGGTGAATTATTATTTTTTTGTACAGTGTCAGATTAAAAATAATACCATTCACATGCACACAAATTTCTCAGTATACACATTTATATTATAAAAATAGTGAATTTATGTTTTGAAGCCAACAGAATGAAAGCCTATTAACAGGCTTGACTTGATGCTTAAGGATTAAATATTACAACATTTGTGTCTTTAAGGTTCAGAGTGTAACTATTTTTGTACCTACAGTAAAACAGATTCATGAAAGGAAATGAGGGTGAAAAACTTCAATACAAATACACATTTTTGACTTGATCTATGCTGCTTGCATTAACACACACACACACACACACACACACAAATATTTAAAAATGCAAAAATGGTTAGTTGTTCATAAACATGAATGTGCTTGTGAGTTTACAATAAAAGCTATTTAAAGGACACCAGCTTCCGTAGCAGTACTCGTATCTTTCAGATCGTGTGTTTTAATGTGCAAAATGGACATTAGCACTTTCTCAGGTGAATGCTTTCATCATTTCTTTTTCTGAACCCCATCACTGTATTCACAATCCACCTGCGCTTGCATGCACTAGTATACTAATATCGTTTGCTTCATTACCCCATATGCATAATTCATTTAGAGAATCAGGTGAAACACAGACAGTGCATGCAAATAAACAATTCCTCATTCAAAGCGCTTCACGTGTAGTGAAACGTGTCACTTTTTGATATCTTTAATAGTTTCCTCATGTTTGGTGTTCCAGGTGCCCGTTCCAATGTCTGTGAAAGGAAGGATCATTCTGGAGATCTTGGAGGGAATGGTTTATCTCACGCAGAACCAAGTCATTCACAAAGATCTGAAACCAGAGAACATCCTGGTGGACAAGAATTTCCACATAAAAGTATAAAGTTTATCTCTTTATATTTTATCTCGAAATATAAACTCTACTATCGCACAGCTGTAATCTGCTGAATGTGACTGTAAGGCATGAAGATATTATAAACATCAACATCATGATTTTCTGTAAACCTGCTTCGAAAACCATGTGTATTGTGAAAAGTGCTTTAAAAACAGAGTTGACGTGAAGGATTTCCATGCATGCTCTGCGCTGTGTTTGTTTGCTCCGCATCAGATCGCAGATCTGGGTCTGGCCACGTCTCAGGTGTGGAGCAAGCTGACGAAAGAGGAGTCTCGCAGACAGAGTCGTCTGGGCAAGAAGTCGTGTGCGCGCGCCGCAGGCACTCTGTGCTACATGGCTCCTGAGCACCTGAAGAGCATCAACACACGCTCCACCGAGAAATCTGACGTCTACAGCTTCGCCATCGTCGTCTGGGTCATCCTCACCGGCCGCGAGCCCTATGAGAGTGAGTCTGGCTCCACAACTGTTCAGAATTCATTCTTCTTCTGTGGAAGGTGTACTAGGAATGTACAAAAAGGATGTAAAAGTAACAAAATTACTATTCATCTCGTGTGCTATATTCTGCTGTAGAGAGATTTTTGTGAGGAAGTAATAATAATAATAAAATAAAAATTAATTTTCACTATTCCGGTCAGTTTGCACAGCCCTCTTCCTCAAAGAAAAATTATATGACATTTTAATAGGGCTGAACGATGAATCATATTTTAATTGTGCTTATCTCAATTTATTAGGCATAAAAATGCAATATTTGCCTGCTGGTTATTTATCCTAAAAATGTGTCATTTTAATTTGGCATTTGCGGTTTCATGCACTGGTAACAAACCTCCACAAGCTTCCACGGTGGTTGCCAGATATCATGATTTTAAATCCCCCAATCAGAGCGTTTCTCTTAAATCAACATATTTTCTGCCCAGTGGTTTCATTAAAGGGATATCTCACGCAAAAATGAAAATTCTGTTATCATTTACTCACTCTCAAGATATTTTGAAGAATATTGGTAAACAAACCGTTGACGGTAGCCATTGACTTTTTCTTCTGAACTGTAGAAGTCAATGGCTACCAGCAGCTGTTTGGTTGCCAGCATTCTTCAAAATATCTTCGTTTGTGTTCAGCAGAAGAATGAAGAATCATACAACCTGAGGATGAGTAAATGATGACGGATTTTATTTTATTTTTCGGTGAACTATCTTTTTAATATTCCCAACCTGGCAACCACGCGCACACGCTCTCTGTGCATAACAGAATAAGCGCTGATGAGCTGAAAACACCAGGAAACATGTCAGTCAGGGTTTAGTGATCTACTTTGAGATACTGCTTGATTAAAAGTGTAACACAGACAATCTGATTTCTTACACATGGTCATTTGTGCAATTTCCTGAGAGTAAACCATGCTTATGTGATAATAATTCTGATGAAATGTACCAGAAATGTCAAATGACATCATCATGTTCAACTCCTTAACTATTTTCATGCGGCACTATATTTTAATATCAATGTGGTCTTATCGTTACATGTTTTTGTGCCATTGTGCTTTTAAGACTTTGCAATGCATGCACGTGCTCTTTAATAAAATTGACCCCTTTCATATCTGCAATGTAACAAACTCAAGCCCAAGACGGAGTACCCAGAAAGTGTGAATGGAAATGTTATTTGTGTTTCTTCAGATGCCAGGAGTGAGGATCAGATCTGCCACTGTGTGTGTCAGGGTGAGCGTCCCGACGAAGCGCTGATCCCTCGAGACACTCCTCAAGACATCATCGAGCTCATGAAGACGTGCTGGAATGAAGACCCTCGGGACCGGCCCACGTTTAAAGGTAGAAGCCTTGAGAGCTGGACATGTTTAACAGGACACATTCATTGAGTCTGGTTTTGAATGGAACAGAACGCAGCTGAGCTACTTTTAATAGACGCTGCATCCTAAACACACAGCCCTCATTATTATACTGACATACAGGATTAATTATGTACTTTGGTTTTGTATTTTGAATCAACTGACAGGTATATCAGTGACAAATTATGAGAGACATCTCTGCAGTTTTGACATCTGACTGTTGATTTTGGGTCTAGATCAAAGACTCATTTTGTATCTGAACTATGTAAGCTACTGAACCTTTTATCTACTTGTTTTATTCGATTTTTTTTTTTACAGATAGCCATGAAAAATTTGTGAATTTTTATCAGGAGAAGCTGGCAGCAAATGTGAAAGCAGATTTGGAAAGTCTGATGGTGAGTGTTTTGTTTTTTCTCAAGTGTTCGGACGTCAGAACTGATTCGTTTACCCCATCATTCATCACAGACATTTAATATATTGCTGCTTTTATTGGATTACATTTATAAAGTTTAATTGATCTCATTACTGATCTCACTATTTTATATGGAGCGTTTGAATACTCTATTATGTGCAATATTTGAATCCTACATTTATGATTTTATTGCATTCAAGTTCTGTTTGAATATATAGTTTCTTAAGTATGCGTATGATTCATTCTTAAATAATTTTCACGATCGTGACGCTGCTTTGTGTTCCTTGCATTATGTTTTGTTTGTCTTTTAAAGGAATGGTTACTTAAAAATGAAAAGTCATCCTTTACTCAACCTGCAAACATGATTTTCACTTTATATGATTATCACAATTTAAGCTTTATTTCTTTTTCAGATCAAATCACTGACTGTCACACGCATGCACAGCCTGCATCAGTTTTAATTTTAGGACAGCCATTGTTTAACCTAGAGATTATTTGTATTTTACATTCTCTCTAATGTAAGAGATCCAGTCAGGGTGTCTGTAAGTGAAATATAAGAGAGTTATGCTGGTATTATTTTGCACAGAGATCGTATGAGGGCCCAGAGGAGCTGGTAGAAAAGCTGAAGTCCCTCACGACAGACTCACTCACTCCTGAAGGTATGCTGAATTATTCATCATGTTTTATTTACACCAGCAGCCGTTCAACATCGAGTGCCATTTTTCTCGTTTATCATTGTGACATCAGATATGTACTGTAAAGTTCACTTAAAGGGATACTCCGTCCCAAAATGAAAATGTTGTCATTAATCACTTACCCCCATGTCGTTCCAAACCCGTAAACGCTTTGATCGTCTTCGGAACACAATTTAAGATATTTCGGATGAAAACCGGGAGGCTTGTGACTGTCCCATAGACTGGCAAATAAATAACAGTGTCAAGGTCCAGGAAAGTATGAAAGACATCGCCAGAATACTCCATCTGCCATCAGTGATTCAACCGTAACGTTATGAAGTGACGAGAATACTTTTTGTACACGAAGAAAACAAAAATAACGACTTCAACAATTCCTCTCCTCTGTGTCTCTCCAAATCAGTGTAGATCAATAGTGTTTTAATGACTTTTTAACACTTAGTCACTTCCTCGTACTTTTCTGTAATTTAATGCCAAGGTAATAAAACACAATGTATAGTGATATAAAGGTTAGAGCTGCAAAATCAGGGTTAAACGGTTAATCACAATTATTTTGTTCAGAAATATGATCACAATTATTAATAACACTTATTGTCAATTGATTTTTTTTTTTTTTTTATAACTCAGTCGAGATTGCTGAACTCCAGCTTACATGTTTCCCGATGTTTTCAGGTCATCAGCACTTTTTCTGTAACATAGACAGAGTGAGTGCACATGGTTGCCAGGTTGGGAATATTAAGTAAACCACTGGGCAGACAATGTGTTGATTTAAGAAAAAAAGCTCTGAGACTCTTACGTTCTTTCTTAGAACAACATTCTCGTGCTTACGATGTTATGTGTACTTGATGAACGTTCTAAGAAATGTTTTTGTAACCTTCAAACCTTTCTTGTAATCAAGAAAACTGGACACTTTAACATTCTTAGAGTAGTAAAAATAAATGTTATATTTTGGGTTAAAATAAAGTTAGCACAATGCTGTAAGAAACGTATCTGTAACCTTTAAATAACATTCTAACCGCATCAAGAAACCTGGACATTTCAAAACAATGTTTCCACAGCATTTTTATAACCCAACTTTGTGACCTGGGATCAGATGCTTGTCAATGTAATGCTGACAGTTCTTGTTGTGTGTGCAGACCCTTCGCTGTGTTCCAGAGACTCTCCAGGGCCCTTGCGGAGCTCAGACATCGGTCCGGTGGAGGCCAGCATCGAAGACCTCAGCTTCAAGACCCCGGAAGAGTCAATGCTGGAGATGGACGCCGCGCCTCCCAGTCCTCCCAATCTGGAGCACAAACTGGCACAAGAGTACAACTACCACAAATACGGCAGTCGTATAGTGGATCAGCCGGACGCCAGCGTTTATAACCCGCTCCCGCAGCAGCCGGCCAGCAGCAGGTGGACCGGAGAGGCTTCTTCTGTCAAGTCTTGGACTAAACCCACCACTTACCCAAACCCAGAGGAAGAGCTCCACCCCAGACCTGCAGGCTCTTCCGAGGGTTTGCACAAGCCAGAGCTGGCGAGTCAGCTCTCCATGCCGTATTCTGACTACGACCGACTTCAACATCCTCATCATCCGCTGTACAACCGCATCAAGTCCTGTCCCGAAGGTGCATCTCCTGCAGCCGAGTCTTTCATGCTGGATTCTCAGCCTGGCCTACGTTTCTCGCCCGTCGTGTGTCCTCCATCTGACTCGGGTACAGTTCACTAACAAATCATTTCTGTAGCACCTCACACGATACTGATTGAGTCAAAGCAGCTTCACAGAGATAAACGGGAAATAGCAAAATCCATTACCAGCAGCTCTAAAAGACAATATTGTAGTGTTGGCTCTGTTGAGAAAGGGCATAATTTACTAATCATAAACACCAAAAACATTTCTTGTGAGTTTAAATCTATTTATTAAGCATAATCAGCATCTGTAATATTTGCTTGCTGGTTATTGATCCTGAAAACATTTCTTGTGAGTTTAAATCTTGCATTGGAAACAGGCTTCTACAAGCTTTCATGCTTGCGGTTGCCAGATTTCAAGAGTTTAAATCCCCCAATAAGAGCTGTTTAGTTAAAGGCAGGGTAGGTGATTTGCATAAAGGGGGTAGGTAGGTGATTTGGTTTCAAAGATTTTTTTCAGCTGGTTTTAGTCCCAGCTGTTGTAGTTCACTAAGGCAGGGTTTTATATCGTGGAAGGTGTAGTTCAAGAAGATTTTTTTGGTGAACCAGAGCCAATGCGATTCAAATCGGGAGTTACAACACGATGAATTTGCGAGTCGCTGATAACAGCTCCTTCAGCTCGTTATCCACTGGATCCATCAGCAGAACCAGATATAATGAGCTTCTAATGAAGCAACATCAATACTCAATACCTATCAAACCGCTATCTAACCAATCAAACTAAACATTTCTCAAAATTTCAAAAATTGTCAAACTTTTTTTATTTACACATTACCTAAACTGCCTGTTGACGTTTTTTTATTTGCCACATTAAAGGTCTTCTAGGGGCTTTGGATTTATCCTTTCATTTATCACTCCATTAATACTGTCACCGCCAGAAAAAAATAAATAAAATAGTTAAAATGTAAATCAGTACAGGTTCAAAAGTTTGGATCACCGCTATTTTTAATGTTTTTGAAAGAAGTCTCTTCATCACCTGCATTTATTTGATCACAAATACAGAAAAAACAGTACTATTGTGAAATATTATTACAACTTAAAATAATAGACAGAGCCGAATAGACTTTAAAAAAAAAAATAATTTATTCTGTGACAAAGCTGAATTTTTCGCATCATTACTCCAGCCTTCAGTTCACATGTAACATCCAGTTATCACATGATCATTTAGAAATCATTCTAATATAGCTTGTCAGTGTTGGAAACAGTACTGCTGTCTAATATATTGTATAAAAGGTTAAAAAGCCTGCATTTATTCAAAAAAAAAAAAAAAATTCTAATAATATTTTCTTTACTATCACTATCAATTTAACTCCTTGCTGAATAAAAGTATTGATTTTATTTAAAAAAAAGCGTGACAATACGACATGTGATATTGTTATTACAAAATCCTTTATATTTTAAAAACATAGCTTTTTTATTTATTTTTTTTACTTTGGCTATCTCAAAGTATCCTAAAAAAGTATCACATGTTCTGAAAAAATATTAAGCAGAACTGTTTCCAACTTTGATAATGAATCATCATATTAGAATGATTTCTTAAGGATCAATGTGATAATGATCCTAAAAATTCAGCTTTTGCATCACAGAAATAAATGATAATTTAAAGTATAATAAATTTAAAAACAATCATGTTTAAATTGTAACAATATATCACAATATCAGCTTTTTTCTGTATTTTTGATCCACTAAATGCCTTGATGAGCAGAACTTCTTTCAAAAATTAAAAATAGTAATGTTTCCAATTTTGACCTGTACTGTGTAATATATATATGCTATAGACAAATGTGAAGTTTGGTGTATGTAAGTGCTACTGAAAATAAGAATACAAATGTGAAGTTTGGTGTATGTAAGTGCTACTGAAGTGGAGACTACTGATGCAAACAGATGCAATTAAAGCAACACCCAAAAGTGTATTTTTACACTAGTTTGAAACAACACATTATGAATAAGCCAAACAGCCCAAAATTGACCAATGCTTGCTTTTTGCCGTAACAAAGCCCTTGTTTTATAGTAATCCTGATCAAATGACTGAACTCTCGTTGCTTCATATGTGCCAGACCTGACTGATTTTCTCTGTTTGTTTGCGGCGTGATGTTCAGAGGAGCATACGGTCACCGAGAGCCACCTGGAGGTCGTGCGTCAGAACGTGGGTGGAAACTGGAAGCAGGTGGCTCGTAAACTGGGGCTGACAGATATAGACGTGGACACCATCGAGCACGACTACGACCGCGACGGCTTGGCAGAGAAGGTGCACCAGACGCTGGAGCGCTGGAAGATGAAGGAGGGTCTGCTGGGCATCACCGTGGGGAAACTGTGCCGTGCGCTGGAGGGCTGCATCAAACCCAACGTCCTCCTGCAGCTGCTGCTGAAGTCTCAAGACGCCGCCGGAGTGCCTTGAGACGCCACCCTGTGCTTGTGTCATAATCCCATTAGTATCTTCTTCACTGGAGGGAATCAGATTGGGTAAAGGGGCATTTATACAACTCTAACAACCTTCATCAAAGGCTTCATTACAAAGACGTACAGTATTTCTGACTGTGTTCATGGTGTTGGATGCTGCAGCATAATGATTACAATATTCTGAACTATTCATAGCACAAAAGTTACCTTTCTGCCATGTGATCTGAGTTCATCATAGATTCATAAAAAAGTGCCTTTTTCCTGAAACTGATCAGTTGAACCAGTCTTTATATTTCTGAATCACTTGTCATGAATGTAAGATGCTTTACGATTTTTTCTGTTTAGAGATTTCTTTAAAATGAAATGCTGGTATATAGATCTGTGACAGGAGTTTGCATGTTCTAGCTATGAGTATGTCTCAGTGCTGGGTTGCATCAGGAAAGGCATCCGGCGTAAATCCTGTGCCACATCGGTGTCTGGATAACTCTGCTGTGGATATATGAGACGATGTGAAAGATATGATAGTGACAAATCAAAAGAAAAACCTACATAAAGTGTCTTTTATGGTGTTGGGCCATCATTTGCCACCAAAACAGCTTCAGTGCACTTTGGCATTAGAGGTTCTTTATTGGTAACAATGGATGGATTTATTGACACATACAACCTTAAACATTCATGGAATCTTTCCATTGCACAAAAGGTGCTTTACAGTGAACGTAAGGTTCTTCAGATGATTAAAAAAAGTAATGTTATCTTAAGAACTGATGGCTTAAAGGTTCTTCTAGGAATCCAGAACGGTTCTTCTAGGACATTTTTGTATGTACCCATATGTTTCATCAGTGCTGGTTCATCGATCAGCTTTGTATCAGTTTGCAGGGACCCAAACCATGTCAGCAGAATGCTTCTCAGTGCATAACAGCCACAGGATGCACAGGATTGTCTTTTCATTTGTCACCCATCTGTATTTCAAAAACGGCTTTTATCATCTCAATCCAGCTTTTTTATTAAAATGTCTTTTTTCTGTGATGAAATCATCTTCTTTCATTTGTCTGTATATAATATATAATTTCACATAGGAAGTGCCCTTCTTTACAGCTAGAGGTCAGTAGAGAGTATCTAAAACCCTGAATCAGCACTTTGTTAGTTAAAGCATGATCTTCAAGCAGCAGCCGCAGTATTTGGTTTTACACTGAGTATTAGAAGCCAGAGAGAAAGTCTAGTGGTTTATATTTTTCAGACACCTGAAAGAAGTCACGTACAGCATATATTGCACTTTCGTGTGTCTGTGTGTGTGTGTGTGTATATTCACTACGTTAGGGGGACCAAATGTCCTCACAAGGATAGTGTTACCAGTAAATTTTGACCTTATGGGGACATTGTTTAGGTCCCCATGAGGATAAAAGCTTATAAATTATACAGAATGAAGTGTTTTGAAAATCTTAAAATGCCTGTTTGTGCAGAAGAAAAACCATTATGTCTATGGGATGAACCTATAATAATACTGTGAATACATTTATCATTGTTTCTATATCAGCAGAAAGCACTGTTTAGTTATCAATACATCACTGTTCAACGGCTTAGTTTGACAGAATGGTATTAAATGGAAATAACAACAGTTTGGTAAACAGACATCAGTGTCACTGATAAATAATTTGGTACTATTGCTCCTTCCAAACATTTAAGTGCAAACAGACACAAATTTAAGATTTATGTACTTGCATTGCATATAAAATGTTCATTCGTTTGGATTACTAACATAAACTAAATGTGATGCATATTTATTAGTCATGCATAGCTGAAACCAGCATTGATAACAGATTTCTGTAATAATATTATTAAAATGAGTGTGTATTCAATACACAATAACACCGAATGTCCAATGTAGAGCAGAAAACATGATGGGGACCGTCTAAAAAGTAATTTTTTTCATTGTGTGCAAACACACAACAACTTTGTAGCCAATTACAGATGTCCCAGCAACTATCACTCACATTATGCCTTCTAATGCTATAGATTTTCCCTTAGCAACAATAAAAATTGCATTATAATGATGTTTTTTGAAAAGATGTTTAGGAAACGAAAAATAATGAACATGTACATGAACTGTAAATCGGTAACAATCCAGTGGAAAGTGGAAAATCACCTGAACATAGTTAATCGCTTCATTTTACAACTGTTTTTATTTATATCTTTGCTTCAAAATGAAAAAGACCTGTGTTGGTTTGCTATGGTTTTAACAATGACACATGCTTTATTTCAATAGGTTTTGAAAGCAGGGGATGATTGCTCCAAAGCAAGATAGAGCATCTTGACTGGAGCCTACAGAACATACTACAGCCTGTGTCTTTCTGTTTTATTCACCTGTTTTTCTGGTATTCAGTGTGATAAAGAGTGTAGCAGTGTTCTCCAGCTGTTGAATGAAAAGAATGGCTAAACTATCTTTTAGGTTTTCCTGTTGTATGACACGTTCATTTAACATTTAACTCTCACAATATCACAATTCAAGTGCATCGGATGATGTTTACAGTCCTGCATAAATATCACTGTCCATAGTGCTGAATACATCAGATTATTCACAAGTACTCAGAAAACATGACAGCAAACAGGATGTTGATTTTGGGTGAACAGAACAAATTTTCTCACTCATAGGTTTCTTTTAAGAAATGAAGATCCTTGGATCCTTCAATCCCCCCGTTTTCAATGTGAATATCAAGGTTCACATGCTCTTATCTGAGGCCTGTGGTAACTTGACATTTTTATGCAAAGTTTGTTTGATGAGAGGGTGATGTGTAAATTAGTTCTGGGAAAGACAGACACAGCCAGTGTGTATGAAAGATTAACACATATACACAAACCATTTAAAATTTCTCCAAAATCAATTTCACATTCCTAAAAAATCACTCTCATACACTTAAAAAACTTCCCAGAACACTTTAGAATCGTCCTAAACAGATTGTTGTTTTCATTCATATCATGCAAATTACAAATCATGCAAATGATTTTCTCAAAACACTGTGAACAAAACTCTGAAATGTTTCATGAGTTAATACAACTAACCAGTGTAATATTGCTTCTTTCAATATCTGAAGAAAAAAAAACAGTTGTAGCTCCTTTTATTGGTTTTATACAAATCACAAACATTGACGTACCATTTGTGCAAACACAACAAACAAAACTATATCATCAAATATCACAAATTAATAACTGCTCACTTAAAAACAGACAACAAAGGAAATGCAGTTTTCCTAATTATTTACACATTTATCTCAATTGCCTAAAAAGGGAAAAATATACAAAGAGCAATAAAAAAATATGTAAAGTGTTGATAAGTAGAGTGGAGGCCACTGGTGTAGTGTAAAGAGCACGAGGAGAAACTGTAACAAGACATGGACAGAGAAGAAGTGGACAGCGGGGTGGAAGGAGAGATACACACACACACTTCAAATGAAAGCAGTTACACTAACTGACCCTGTAAGAGATCACGGGCTCTCCGTAAGAGAAGCTGGGAAACAGATCTTAAGAGTTTGTCAGTGCACTTCTATATTTCTGTGTAAATATTGTAGTGTGGCGATGTTGAGAAGGGAGCTTGTCAAGCATGGATTCTACCTTCTCACATTTTCCCCCACAATGCAAGCACAGCAAGAATGTAGTGTGGATACAACCTAGCGCAGATGAAATTCTCTTCCAGTTGTAAAAGAAAGGCAAGTTCAATAATTCAGCATAATTCATGTACAAAAGCAAACACACACACATTTACATTTACACGATATATACAAAACAAAACTTTGCAATAAATGTATTTTCATTGGTGTATTTGTGCATCTACAGCTTAATATGTTTCAGTAGATTTGATGTTAATATTTACTTTTAATAAACGCTTTACTAGAAAACACTGTATGGATGCGATACCCAGCTTACGGGGTGTTTTGACTTCAGTACAGTCGTGTTCAACAGTTACGAGTCTGACAAAGCAAATGAATAAATATTCCATTGTAACAGACAAGATAAATACGATAAACACACCACTACAGTTAGAACTGATAACTGGAAAATGTTCATTAGAAAATTACAAAATGCACAGACATTCATTATTGTTTAAATGTTTTTAAAGTATTTGTTTCAACCATGTGAAATTTAATTTTAGAGTTCGTCCTAATAAACCTTGTCATGTTCTCTGATGACTTTATCAAGGAAAATGATGAAGAGGGAATACGTCAGACATTTTTATTCAGAAACATTAATTTCTCTAGTGTTTTAGGGCTGAGGCGAGTTCTTTTTTTTGACACAACTTCTCCCGCCTTTGAAAACACCCTTTCGCAAGGCACAGATGAAGCCGGGGTACATAAATACTTGACAGCAAGCCTATACAGATGAGGATATATAAGCTTCTGTCTCTCCCAGTACTGAAGGGGGTCCTCCGATCGCCCAATATTTGGTTCGGCAAGGTACCGCTGGACTTCCACAGCAGCGTCTGCTGTAACGCTGTGCCTTCTTCTGGACTCCATCACTCTGTCATCCAGGTGACGCCACAGTTTGTTACCTGAGAAGTATACACATACCTTGTTAGTGAGTGTAGTAGTTAATCCAAAATGACCTCAAAACCAAAAACTGAATCACCTGGGGTTACAAGTCCGGCCCCCCGTGATGCTGAAGGCGTGGGAACTATGGCAGCACACTCTGATGTGAGCCTTTTTATGGCCTCGCTGGCTTTTGTAGGACTTAAAAATCCCATGGCTTTGAACCTAGGGTCCAGCATTGTCGAGAGTGACATGATGCTCATAGACTGCAAGGTGTTGAGCTTCTCCCTTAACTGTCTTTTCAGATGCTCTCCCATTTGTCTTGCCACCGGAGATGCCACATCCGTCATCTCCTCCTGCAGATTTTCATCTAGCATTTTAAGCAGTGGCAGTACCTTAGAGCCAGAAACCCTCTTTTCTTCTGACAGCTCCGCAGTGGCGTCATTGAAGCCAGAGAGCAGCGCAAGGCACGCGCTCACGGAGGAGAATTCATCCGAGCTCAGTGGGGGTATCTCGGTGGCCAGACTGGCCAAAGCTGCCCCCACCGGCTCTCTGAGCTCCACCAGACGGCGCAGCATCTCAAAGGTGCTGTTCCAGCGGGCCTCCGCCTCCTGAACGAGCTTCAGCGTAGGCCTTCCCATCTGCTGCTGCAGCTGAGCAAGCTTTTCCTTTAAAGAGAAGAGCAGCTGTTCATTTTATAAAACGGAGAGTTCCGGTCCCTGATTCTGATTGGCCGAGCCGCGTTCGGAACTTTTGTGAATCACTCTACAATGTAACACACGCCTTTGTTTACTTCTGTGTGTTGCTCGGCAACCACTTTGTTGCAACTGATTCTGAGGAACTACATTGTTTGGTGGAAGAATACTGTTTTTATTAATATCATTACACTTTATTTGCTCGGTTTTATTCTGTGAAACCTTACTACGTCTATGGAATAACAGTTTTATAAAAGCAATAAACCCCAAGAAGCCGTGGTTTACGGTGAATTTATAACAGGTGTTATAGGGGTGTTAAACCACAGCTTCTTGGGGTTTATTGTCACAGCAGTAGTAACACAAGCAGAAAAGTTAATGTACTCAAAGAGCACACCTTAGCAGTGGTGCTGCTTCTGAAGAATCCCACGAGCTTCCTCGCCTTGGCCCGAATATCAGCGAGCGCCGAGGTCTGCTCAAGAGCCTTTTTAACGATCAGGTTCAGAGTGTGTGCAATGCAGACCGTGTGCCGGAGCCTCAGTTCCCTTCCGCAGGCGATCATATCAGCAGCTCCATCTGTAACCAGGCAGGTTACACTGTGGGTTATCCCCCACTCCTCCATGAGGGAGGCTTTCACCTGAGCTAAATCTTCAGCAGTGTGTGTCTGGGGAAATGTGAGCACTCCTAACAAAACTGAGTTGAGACAGGTGTTGCTGTCCACGTAGTGGCAAGCTACAGCCAGACAGGCATCCGTGTTGATAGACGTCCACATGTCAGACGTCAGGCTCACTGCGGACACCTTCTTCACTTCCGCTTTGGCCTTCTCCTTGGACTCGGCATATTTCGCCTCCACCATGGCCTTTACAGCCTAAAGCACAGAAATAGATGACTTAGCAATGCAATATTGCAATACTCTTTTGCTTAATGCATGGAGCGATACACACCCGCCTTGTGGGAAGAACATAGCTCGGGTCTAGTTTCTGAACAAAGTCCCTAAATCCCACATCCTCTACAATACTAAACGGCTGCGTGTCCTTCACAATCATCGTGACCAGGGCCTCATCCAGCTCTTGTTTTCTGGCGGCTAGAAAAACAAAGAGAAGCTGTGTGAATAACGTGTTTACTTTCATTTGCATGATTTACAAAACTCAGGATGGAAAAGATGTACACACCTTGGCTGTGCCCACATTCATTTCCCTCCTTGTTCTCATGCAATGCACGGTAATGCCTTATCATAGAGGAAGTGTTATTATTGTACCCCAGTACCTTAGAGCACAACATACACTTCACCTTTGAATAAAAGAAATCGTCAGAACTAATGCAATGCATTGGTAATAATGTACGTTTGTGTGCATGTATGTACAGTATGCCTACCTTATTAAAAGAAATCTGATCAAAGTATTCCCATACAGGGGAAGTCTTCCTCTTTTTTGCTGGCTCCAAAGAAACGACAAGCAAAAATATCAAATAAGCTACACTATCACAACCACGTTTATACACGTATTAGCTGACTTAACACACCACATTTATTGTTTTTATTTATTGTAAAAGCAGCTTTGAAAAGAGAAAAATCTGAAGTTTCTCGTAGGAACATGGCACATACTGTAATAACGTCTGTAACTCATAACCAGAGGATAAAAACAATCCCAGCACAGACTGGGCAATTAGGGGAAGTCATTAATGATGCTGAATCTAACCTGTTTGGGGCTCCGCCTCCTTGGTTTTGTATTCTTCTGGATCACTGGTGTCTTCTCTCTCCTCTTTAATGAACTCCATCTTTTCAGTACTGCTTCATGGAGAATGTGATGTGACAGGAGCTAGACCTCTTTAATGCCTGGATTCACTTATTTCTCTAATTAACTCCATGTTTATGATATCATGTTACTTATATCTCTGCTGTTTCAGCTGGAGTTTTTCATACTGGTTTGCTCACTGTGTGATGTGATGAGACTAATTACCTGAAATAAATAAATGCAGAATAAATCTTTCTATTACTCGTGTGTGGATACGCTTTACTTTATCATTTATACATAACAGCAGTGCAATCATTCTACTTTCATTCCAGCACTGGTGCCTTTTTAACGCGCATTATTATAGAGTAATTACTTACTGCTATGCTGCAGAGCATTTGTAAAAACTTTAAATCCATCTGAGCGCTCTGACGGGGTCGAAACAATAAACAACAAACCTCGAGGGCGAATTATTATGACGCCACAACACACATCAAAATAAAAGTCTTTTCAGACGGTTACGGGATAATAATAATAACAACAATGTAAATTAACACATTTTTCATTTTCAATACCCAAAAAATATATTTTTAATTATACTTAAATAAACAGTGTAAATATATTTTCTGAGTGGAAGCTCACTTGGTAGTGCATTTTCACATCGTTGGACGACTTGTTTATTTTAATATAAATTTCACCAAATAAAATTATCCCGTGGCGTATATTTCATTTTTAATATATAATGTGGAAACAGCATTTGAACAAGACTTTTATTTGAAAAAAAAAGTTTTTAAATCATTTAAGAACAAACACAAGAAAAATTATAAAGATAAAAGGAGATAAACCGAAAGACTGCATATTGCATAGTAATCGTTTATGACTAATTTTCTCATGATAACTCTGCTGCTGCCATTACATCCACAGACATGCTGCTGTGAGCATGTAAGAAATAACCTCCATTTATAACATACATGACATCACCCGCAGCAGATCTGTACAGGCGGAGCTGGGGAAGGTGGAGGGTTTCTGAAGACGCTGCAGCTGTTACAGCAAGCACTAGCTTGCCAAATGATATCCTTAGCTCCGCCCACTCCTATGAAGCGCAGCATAGACATAGAGTCTGTCTCCCTAAGCTCTCAAAATACTATATATATATATATATGTGTGTGTGTGTGTGTGTGTGTGTGTGTGTTGTGTGTGTGCGTATGCATATGTTGTAATAAACTTAAATATATTGTTTCTATTAATACAACAAATAACCTTAAATGAATAGTTTTATATTTATCCTTTGTATTTAATTTGTCATATGATCTTTACTTCTTTCCCTCACTGAAGTTTACAGTCTTAATTTGTCATTTGCAGTGCATCATGGGATTTTAGTTCTTTCCCTCACTGAAGTTTACAGTCTTGTACGTTTGTCTTTTTGTCCGATTTTCATTTACTTTTTCACTTAAAATCAAAGTTTCTCATGTTGTGGTTCTCCTTGTAGCTAGTTGGTTTGGTCCATGGCTAATAGCGCTTTAACATTGGGTGTTTTAAAAATCCCTTTGGAAAAATGAATGGGGAAAATACTTCTGGAACCAACAGCGCTTGACCAGTGGTTAACCAGAAAAATGAAAAATGGCACTTCATGCATAATCTCAGCAGCTTATAAATTCATAAACTCTGAGAAAGATGTTATATTTCATTAGTTCAGTATTTGTTTTTGGTTTGCATTGACCTCAGGGACTCTGGACACTGTTAAAGGAAAACATCTCTGTCCAGCCTCTAAATATTATACTTATTTTCATCTTCTGTTAATACATTACAGACATAATTCTTGTAAAGTGGAGTTTGTCCCATATAAACGTTTAGTTTTAGGCTGCTTAAAAACTGCCATGTGAAAATATAACTACCAATGAATTCACTGACATAAAGAATAAAACCTCATTTGCATAATAATAATAATAATAATAATAATAATAATAATAATAATAATAATAATAAAAATAATGGAGATGTCTATCACAAGTTATTAATTTCATTACTACAAAACGCAATTTTTTATTATAGCCTACTGAAAAACGTGTGTATATTTATTATGTGTAGCCTCGCTGGACGACGTGTATTTAAATATTAATTTCACCAAATAAAATGATCATGTCACGTTTATTTCATGAGGGAACAGCGCATGAACAGGACTTTTATTTTGATTTGTGCTGACGTCATAACGCTGCGCCAGTGAGAGGTGTGTGGAATTGAACCCATCAGTGTTTAAGGTGTTTAAATCGATGATTTCCCACAGAATATTGCAGATTAGGGTGCAGTGTTGAATGTAATGTTGTATGTGCATGTCGCAACATGAATGATACATGCTGCAGAAAGACTTGCTTTGTGTTTATTTATATTCCCAGTTCATTATTCTCATCATCTTCAACATGAGATCTGCGAGACACATGATGTTATAAACATGGAGTTTATTAAAGAAGAAAGTGAAGAAATAAGAATTCCAGACCCATGCAGAGTCAAAGATGAAGATACGGAGATGAAAATAGGTGGGTTTCGTTCTAATTAATTACACAGATTTACCTATAAAGTAATTAATCATATTTTTGATAATGTTTACAGTAATATAAACTGAGATTAGAGGAATTGAGTCAGTGAGCTCAGTGTTTTCCATGATGAGATGAAACACATTTCCTCTAAAAAAAAAATTATATCACAACACTCAAGTTAAAATTAAAAATAAAAAAAATAAAAATACATAAATAGGTGTTTAAAATGTTACATGCAAAAAAATAAATAAACAAATAACAAACAAATTGTTTCTTTTTAAGAGTTGGTTTCTGTGTCCTGTGTGCAACATTAAGGTACAGTTCCCTTGAATGGATCCAAAAATTATCATCAACTCACCAAAATGTCATTCCGTGTCATATCTGAAAATAAATATCTGAAAGAAAGCTGAGAGATTCTTGCCTCTCCATTAAAAGGCTATTCCACCCAAATGTACACTTCAGAATGTTTATAAAGCAATTATAAATGTAATCTGTATGAATCGAGCTGTTTATTCCAAGTCTTCCGAGAATACACAATCATTTTAAACTCAAACAAACTCAATCAAACGTACCTGACATGCGAGAAACCTCATTGGTTCTTGTGTAGCTCAGATTTCCTTGTGACAACAACACTAACAGCAAAATACACAATCAGTCTTTAGTAGTTTAATATCTGGTGCTTCGTGGCCTTAAAATGGGCATCTATTTTTGTGTTTCACATTGACCTTATAATATGTTTATTTTAGACTTGATGCTGCTGAAAGAAGAAAGCCAAGAATTGAATAAAGTGGAGAAACATCATGATTCCACCAGTGGAGAAAAACCCTTTAGTTGCACAGAGACAGAAAAGAACTGTTCAGAAACTCAGAAAACAAGATCTAGAAGTGCATTCACCTGTCATCAATGTGGGAAGAGTTTCTCGCGGGAAAAACACTTTCGTAGCCACAAGAGAACTCATACAGGAGAGATCCCTTTCAGCTGCCAGCAGTGCGGAAGAAGCTTCCAGAGTGAAGGACACCTTCGTATCCACACGAGAACTCACACCGGAGAGCGACCGTTCCTCTGCCCTCAGTGTGGAAAGAGTTTCTCACACAAGGGGAACCTCAAGTGTCACATACGACTCCACACTGGAGAGACGCCGTACACGTGTGGTCAGTGTGGAAAGAGCTTCGCTCAGCAAAGACAGCTCAAGAGTCATTTGCAGCTTTACTGTGGAGACGTTCTGCAGTGTTCGGAGTGTGGAAAGACGTTTGCAGACAAGATCAACTTCTTCAACCATCTGCGCATTCACCCCGGAGAACGGCTGTTTAACTGCGACCGCTGTAGTAAAAGGTTTCTTTCGCTGTCTCACTTAGAGATACACATGAAAAGTCACACTGACGAGAAAACGCATTTGTGTTCTTTGAGCGGAAAGGGTTTTAAATGGCTCGGCAGTCTGAAATCACACCAGAAGACGCATGCTGGTGTTAATGCGTGTGTCAGAGCGAGCCACTTGAGACATCAGCAACAACAAGTCCATACTGGAGAAAACACAGATGAGGAATCACAGAGCACCGAGACTTCCTCAGAAACACAAGAAGGAGTGTCTGCTGGAGAGGAGCTGTACGGATGCTCTTCATGTGGGAGGAATTTCAGCACATCAATTTTTCTATTGGCTCATAAAAAAAGGCACTGTCAGAAGTAGCCAAAATAACAACTAGTTTCCAAATTAACAGTAATTTGATGTAAATTCTGCATAGAAAGCTTGAAAGAGGTCACAATATTAGTTCAGAAAACCGTATGGCTTTGCAATAACAATGTTTGAAGGGATGTTTTTTATTCATGTTGGATTGTGGACTAGCATTAATATGAAATTAATTATAGGCAAGGTTAATTACGTTGCACATCTTATACTCATTAGTAACAGACATTCAAAACAATGTAAAAACACTAAAAAGCCTTACGTTACCGAATGAAATGTCGACCCTGGAAGTGTTTCAGGACTGTGAGGCTTTGGGGATGTTGATGGAGGAGATCTACTCTGTCTGTGTTTTGATCACCGTTCTGAATCCCATACGAAATCTACTCTGTCTGTGTTTTGATCACCGTTCTGAATCCCATATGGATGTAGTTTTTGACAAAAACATGACTTTCTCAGCTTTTTGTTCATAATGTTGCATTTTTATGAAACTTACCCACATCTAAGTGTTGATAAAAAAGAATGCATGAAGCTTGAATAAAACTGTTTGTTTGTCTTTCTTTTGACATATTGCATGTTCAGATATTCATACAACAAAGTATTCTGGGGGCCGAGGAATTTTTTTGAAAATTATTGAAAATGTTGGCGGTGACTGGCAACTTAAAAAACAAAACAAGAAGAACATTAGTGGTTTTGATAAAATTGATCTTTTGTTTAAACAATAGTGTGTTTTATTTTATTGTAGGTAGCTTTTGTATCTGTTTGTTTTCTTCTTCTTCCGCTCTTAAATCTTTGGCAGCCCATAGAACCTCTTGCAGGAAAGTTATGAAATTTGGCACACAGCTTTAACCGTAACTCGACATTAACCATAGCAAGTTTGGAGTCTCTAACGCAAACCCTCTAGCACCACCAACAGGTCAAATTCGCACTCATGTTTATGCTAATTACTTTTGTTGATTCTTTGGCGCATGTGGAGCTGAAAACATCCTAGGGCTGTCAAATGATTAATCACGATTAATCACATTCAAAATAAAGTTTTGTTTACATATAGTGGTATGTGTACAGGGTAGTATTTATTACTGTAATATATAAATACACACACATAAACTTATATATTTAGAAAATATTTACATGTATATACATTTTTATATTTATATTCTTATATTTTATATTATATATAAATATATTTAATATATAAACATAACATATTCTTCTTAAATATATACATGCATGTGTGTGTATTTATATATAAATAAAAAATATACACAGTATACACACATATATTATGTAAAACAAAACTTTATTTTTGGTACATAGCTACAGGTCAAGTTTCAGCACAGCACCACATTTTTCCTTGATTCTTTGGCTCATGTGGAGCTGAAAACATACCAAAATTTAAATAGCTACAGGTCAAGTTTCAGCACAGCACCACCTAGTGGTCAGGAAATATGAAAAATGGCTTAGTGCTTATAACTTCTAAATGGTTTGGGCAAAAATCACAGTATTGGACTCTTTAGATTTGGTGCAGCATACCGAGTCAAACTATCCAATTTTGATTTTTGTCATATAATAGCATATTTTACTAAAACACATTAACGTATCGTCAGAAACTTGTGTCATTGGCTCCATGCTCTGGAGGTACACAAAATAAAACAAACAAACAGAATCTTATATAATAATATACTAATATTGCTTAAAATGTTAAATGTATGCTTTTTGGAGTATATTTCCTCTACTCAACTATTCACAATAAAAAAAGTAAAAAAAAATTATTTATATATATATATATTTTTTTTTTTTTTTTTTTTTTTCGTAAGTCACAGTTTTTTTTTTGTACCAGGGGTGCACAAACAATTGCATGCCACTGTGTCTCATAATCACTAAGATAAGCAGGACGAGGGCCAGATAAGATACTTTGATGTCGTAAGTCACAGTGACGTGATGCTGTTGTTTGCTGACAATCTTATACCGACATAAGATAACCCTTGCACATGTATTTTGTTATTAAAAGATACTGTAATCGTTGATAAGTTTAATAAAAGGAATTTAATGCAACAAAAAAAAATGCGTAAGCCAAGTCAGTTTTCCATACAAAGCTCTTCATATACAATGGGAATGTGCATTGCTTCAAAGCTTTACACAAAATACTGAAGAAATATCTACCATAGGTCACCATTGAGCATCATAACAAATTACTTAATACATATTCGTTATCACATAAACAAAAAAACCAACACAAAATCAATCACAACATAACATAACAGAAGTAAAGAAAAAAAGCCTGGTTTCTCCCAAAGTTATGTGTTGTTCAAAGGGGTTTCTTTCTACACTGAGGGCATATTAAAAGGTGCAGTATATTATATTTTGCAGTCCAAATTTAAAATATTGTTTCTCCCGTATACTACAGTACTGGGAATACTGGCAGGGAACACGAAACACATTTCAAAGTAACTGGTAATGTGAATTAGCATGTCTCCTAAATATCTGCAAACATATTATTAGGGCTGGTAGGGCTGCACGATTAATCGCATGCATTTGTCATGCGTCAATAAATCGATGCATTCGTGAATCGATTCTGAGATTTTCGGAATGCATCGTGATTCTCTCTCGAATCGATTCTGAGCTTAGTTTTTAACAGCAGATGGCACTCTATGCTATTTAACAACAAGCAATTAAAAAAAATTACACACACACCGTCTATTACGCGAAATTAATGTAAACACAGCCCACTGTGAACATCCTTGTAATTCGCTTCAACCTTTTCTAACTTTATGAATGATTAGTAAGTGGTGCGTGTGTAAGCAACTGGAAGCAAGCAGAATTCAGCGATTTCTAAAGCACACAGCGCCATCTTAGCTCGGAATCGATTCAAGAGAGAATCGCAAGACCTTCAGAAAATCTCAGAAAATTTCTCGATTTATAGTCCCAGCCCTACATAATATAGTATTGTTTTACTTCAGTACCTACAGTGCGTTTAAGGACTCTCCTCAAAGTGAGTTTCTACATGACTCTGAAGGATTGCTTGACGACTGAAACTCTTTTCACACAAAGGACACGCGTAAGGCTTTTCTCCAGAGCGCATTCTTATCCGACTCTCAACGTCTACATTATTAGTAAGTTTCTTCTCAGTTAGATGGTTTGTGAAAGCGTCCTCCTCAGCGTGAGTTCTCGTGTGCCCCTTAAGGCTTGCTTTATGTGTGAAACGCTTCCCACACTGTTGGCACGCGTAAGGCTTCTCTCCGGTGTGGATCCTCAGGTGCTCATTAAGGTGTCCTCGATGAATGAAGTTCTTTTTGCAGTGATGGCATGTGAATGGTCGGTCTACAATGTGAAGTCTTACGTGATCATTAAGGAGCGCTTGTTGAACTAAACTCTGTCCGCTCTGATGGCATGCGAGGTTGAAGGCAGAGTGAGTTCTCAGGTGAACATTCAGGTGTCCTCTTTGATTGAAACACTTTCCACACCGATTGCACGAGTAAAGGTTGTCTTTAGAGTGAGTTTTAACGTGACACTTAAACTTTTTGTGACACGTGAACGTTTTTCCACACTGAGGGCAAGTTAAAGGGTTCTCTTCGGTGTGAATCTTTCTGTGAATCTGAAGTTTTCTTTTATAGGCGAAACTCTTCCCGCACTCGCCGCAAGTGAAAAGCCCTTCAGTGTGGATTCTCATGTGCCACTTCAGGCTTCCTTTATGCGTGAAGCTCTTTCCACACTGATGGCACACAAACGGTTTCTCTCCGGTGTGAATCATTAAGTGAACATTAAAGTATCCTTTATGGCTGAAACTCTTTCCACACAGATGACACGTGAACGGCTTCTCTCCAGTGTGAACTCTTAAGTGAATATTAAGGTTTCCTTTATGACTGAAACCCCTTCCACACTGATGGCACGTGAACGGATTCTCTTCAGGATGCTTGAGAGTTTCTTCGGTGTGAGACCTCATGTGCCACGAGAGGCTTGCTTGACGTGTGAAACACTTTCCACAGTGAGTGCATGTGTACGGCTTCTCTCCGGTGTGGATCCGTAAGTGATTGTTAAGATGTCCTCTGTGAAGAAACCTCTGTCCACACTGAGGACACTTGAAGGGTTTCTCTCCGGAGTGAATCCTCGTGTGGATATTAAGCCGCCCTTTATGACTGAAGCTCTTTCCGCACTGATGGCACGAGAAAGACCGCTTTCTGGTATGATTTTTAATGTGATCTTTAGTTTGTGAAAGATTTTCAGACTGACAGACAATTAAAGGTTTTTCTTCAGCTGTCTGGAAATGATTGTTCTCAGATTCATTCAGTTCTTTACTCTCCTCTTTCACTTCCATCAGGCCTACGATTAACGATAAATTGAGAAAATTCAGAAAGGGCAAATCAAAAAGTCAAGCCCAAATTAAAAAACAGATCAAGGAACCTCTGTGTTGTGTTTTGTTTTAATGGGATGTTTAGTGTGCTAGAAGTTCATTCTGTCATTATTTCTCATTTTTGATACACTTTCAAATGGTATTTTTTCTGTCAAATCAGTAATATGGACAATAAATCAAATCACAAGATTTAATAAACTTGCCAAAAAAATTAATAGATCTTTTCAAATGTATTCCTTTAATTAACTAAACTGTTGGTTTTATAAAAAGTAAGTGTATTTGTATGATAGCACTAACCATAAAGTGACTTTACTGGGGTAATCAAAATAGCCTAATAAAATTTGTCTGTGCTTTTGTTTTATTTTATTATAAATTTTTTTAGTTTATTTAATTTTTATTTAGTAAAATGCATTATTTTTGTTTTTAGACTGTACTCTTACAATGTTAAAATGCAATGTGACTGTGATTTTAACCTTTTTTTGCACATACCGGTAATATATAGAATTGCCTACTACATGGTTAAATTCCATTTTTTTTATATTACAGCCTTTAATATGAACATTGTGTCATTGGACGACATTGTTACTGTATTCCAAATAATATATATATTATAAATACAGATTTTTCTTTTATCCAAATAGAAAGCATAGCAAATACAGATATATGTCATAAAATATAAAGAAATGATTTTATTTATTTTTTGGGCCATATCAACCAGCCCTAGTTTAAAGAGCCAGGGGCGGATTTAGTGATTTATTTTTTGGGCCCTATATCATTTGCCAGCCCTAGATTAACCCTATAAACGTTATGCTGCTGCTGCACAATGGTGCCAGTGTTGTGTGTGGTGTTTGTTATGTACATGTTCTAATGGGATTCTTTAATGTGTTTGTTAATTTGGTTTTATTATTCATTAGACCACGAAATAGTTTGATTTACCGTCATTTTTAACATGGCAAACTAAATTATAAAATGATAAACCTCACAACACTTTATATTAGGAGTCAGAAGTAAAATAACCAAATATTTAATGGAATTTCCTCGAATACCAAACCATTCACTCCTCAGTACTCTCAACCATCACACTGTACAACCTTCCATATGATAATCATCTTTCACTCTGCAGGACTCTGCATCAGTCGAGTCTTCAGGCTCCCGTTTAATAAACTCCATGACATGAAGATGTCTCTTCTACTTTTCTCGAAGAGTTCTGTGTCACGTTTAAGATGATTGAATGGTTAATAGCAAGAAATAGAGAGCAAAGTAAATCAAAACAACACTTGCGTATTTTTGCGCCATTTACGAGAGACAGACTGTCAACACACAAAGCATTAATTTCACATTAACAACCAACGCGAAATTATCTAAGTAATAGAACCACGTGGGATACATTCGTTTAAAACAACTTAAACCGTGCTGAACGTTTTACACACCCTTAAACTCTGAACGGCTCGACACAAAAAACTCTCCTCAGTCGAGTAACAGCAGAGGGAGGAGTCCCGGCGCCGGCGTCATGACGTCACAGCTGTTCCGCGAGGCAAAATAAAAGTCCTCCGGCTATATTATATTACATGCGGTATCGATTCTAAACGAACTGTACTTTCTGTAAAGAAAATCTTAAATCAGTTGATCCTCTTTTTTTTAATGTTCAGTTTTTTTTAACCGAACCTGCTTTTACATTATTAATTGTATTTGTTACTTTTTCCGTTGTAATCATACATGTTTCAAATGCAATTGTTTTATTTGCAAAATGTTTAGAGTATACCTGTAGTATGTTTTTATACACTAATATAACTTAATGTACACTAAAATAAATAATTAATAAATTGCTTGTTGGATGATTGGTTCCTGGGGGCTGCACACGCTGATCATCAGCGCCCCCCTCCAGTTCCCAGGAGCCCTCCAAACGTGCGGCCAGGAAGGTTGCAATGCAGGAAGTTTACCAATGTTCATGGAAGGCACCTTTAACTGCCCGAAACCCTTCTGGTGCTTCCTCCGCCTTCACTGCCCTCGATGGCAGAGCGGCAAAAGGGTATGCTGGGATACCCCCAGTGGAGCGTTCTGTTGCGATGCAACTGTGTCCTCAGAGCGCCTCCACATGGCATGGTGGTCCCAAGCTTCCCTCCAACTTCCCTGTAAGTTCTCATCCACGCTTGTAGCCAAGGCTTACAGAGCTGCGGGTCAGGCCGCTTCTGCCCTGCACGCCATGGCCACCCTTCAGGTCTACCAGGCCAAGTAGCTCAAGGAGCTGCAAAGGGGCAAGGCTGACCAAGAGGTTTTGCAGGCGGAGCGCACTGCTACCGACCTCGCTCTCCAGGAAAACAAAGGTCACTGTACGGCTCAGCCACCTCAGCCTGCACGACCCCCATGTCACCCCCCCCACTCCTCCTCCACCACAGCACCACCACACAACCAGCCCACACGCCAGGACGACAGCGCACAAAATGGCCACACAACCCTTCCCCACCCCCAAACCTGCCAAATGTCAGGCCAAGCGGCGTACCAGCGCGTTCCTGAGATGGGGCGACCCAGAGTTGGGGATGTCAGCTATACAGTAGAAGGAAGCAACACCACCACCCCAACAGGACCAGGGCAAAGATAAAATTATTTGTTCTCGTTTTCTTGTTGTTCCGCCACTGGCCCCACGGTACCCAAACCTTCATTAAAAGAGTTGTTTCCTCTACCTCCGGGTCCCAAGAGGCCATGGATGACAGTTGGTGACGTGCATCCTTGCCGCTCTCGTCCCCCTCTTCCCTTCCCAGTTTCCACGCAGAGCCGGCTCGAGAACTCCGCCCCCGCTATGCCTCCCATGCCGTGACCATGTTGGCAAAGGGCGCAATAGAGCTGGTCCCTCCAGCCGACATGAAGTCCGTCTTCTACAGCCCCTACTTCATAGTACCCAAGAAAACAGGTGGGTTACGGCCAATCCTGGACTTGCGTGCCTTGAACTGAGCTCTTCACAGACTTCCGTTCAAGATGTTAATGCCCAAGCACATTTTCAAATGCATTCATTCGTTGGATTGGTTGTTTGAATCTAACAACCCCATTTTTCCTCGACACAGACCATTTCTTCGGTTTGCAAACAAACCACATCCACATCATTACAATGATCTACAATCATATCAGTACAAGTCTCCCCCATCTTTACGAAACTTTCTCACCGTGTCATAAACAAAACGAAAGTTGCGGAGGGAGCTCTGGCTCCTCTCATGGAACGAGGTATCCATATCCTCAACTACCTCGACGACTGGCTGATTCTAGCTCACTCTCGAGCACGGTTGTGCGAGCACAGGGATCTGGTGCTCAGACACCTCGCCCATCTGGGTCTTCTGGAAAAGAGCAAACTCTCCCCTGTGCAGAGGATCTCTTTTCTTGGTATGGAAATAGACTTGGTCGCCATGTTCGCGCAGTTTACGAACGAGTACGTGCAGTCACTGCTGACTTACAAATTCAAGGGCAAGAGAGCGGTTCCACTGAAACTATTTCAGAGGCTCCTGGGGCATATGGCATCTGCAGTAGCAGTCATACCGCTCAGTTTGCTTCAAATGAGACCACTTCAGCACTGGCTTCACGGCTGAGTCCCGACATGGGCATGGTAACAGGGCATGCTCCGAGTGACCGTCACTCCGGCCTGCCTCCGAACCTCCCCCCGGGGTTGGACCTCTTGTTTCTACGGGCTGACGTTCCCCTAGAACCAGTGTCCAGACATGTTGTTGTGTCAACAGATGCCTCTGCCACGGGCTGGGGTGCCATGTGCAACGGGCATGCTGCGTCAGGCTCCTGGACAGGACCCCGACTTCAGTGGCATGTCAACTGCCTTGAGTTGCTAGCTGTATGGCTTGCTCTGCACCGCTTCAGGGACCTGCTGAGGGACAAGCACGTTCTGGTCTGTACGGACAACACTGCATCCGTAGCGTACATCAACCGTTAGGGCACCCTTGGCACGGACGCTCTGGCGCACAGCTGGCCGCAGGGCCTGTGCAAATTTCCCCCAGTGAGCCTTCTTGCACAGACGTTGTGCAAGATCAGGGAGGACGAGGAGCAGGTTCTCATGGTTGTGCCTTATTGGCCCGGCCGGACCTGGTTCCCCGAACTTGTACTCCTCGCGAAATCCCTTCCCTGGCCTATCCCTCTGAGGAAGGACCTTCTTTCTCAGAGATGGGGGCACCCTCTGGCACCCGCGTCCCGATCTTTGGAACCTATATGTGTGGGTTCTGTACTGGTCACGGAAGGTTTAAGTACCTTGCCACCTCAGGTGGTAGCTACCATCACTTCGGCTAGGGCCTTGTCTACCAGACACGCCTATGCTTTGAAGTGGAACCTCTTCGTCACTTGGTGTTCTTCACGTCGTGAAAACCCCTGGAGATTCCCCGATCGGGTCAGTGCTTTCCTTTCTTCAGGAAGGGTTGGAACAAAGGCTGTCTCCTTCCACCCTGTAGGTCTATGTGGCTGCCATTTCGGCTCACCATGACCCTGTTGATGGTAAGTCTCTTGGGAAGCATGATCTGGTCATCAGGTTCCTGAGAGGGGCCAGGAGGCTCAATCTGCCTCTCCCTCATCAAGTTCCCTCTTGGGACCTCGCAGTGGTTCTATCTGCACTGCAGAGGGCTCCCTTCGAGTCCTTGCTCTCAGTAGAGTTAAAGTTTTTATCATTGAAAACTGCGCTCCTGACAGCTTTGGCTTTGGTTAAGAGGGCCGGGGATCTGCAGGCATTTTCAGTTGACGAAGCATGCCTAGAATTCGGGCAGGCCAACTCTCACGTTATCTTGAGACCCCGGCCTGGATAAATGCCCAAAGTTCCCACCACTCCTTTTAGAGATCAGGTGGCCCTGGAGGAGGCAGACCTATCCCTGGCGCTGCTCTGTCCAGTACGTGCACGCCGCACTTACGTAGACAGAACTCAGTGTTTCAGGACCTCAGACCAGCTCTTTGTTTGTTACGGAGGCCAGCAGAAGGGAAAGGCTGTCTCCAAGCAGACGTTTTCCCACTGGATAGTGGATGCTATTGTATTGGCTTATCAGGCTCAAGACCTGCCGTGCCCCCTAGGGGTGAATGCCCACTCAACTAGGAGTGTGGCTTCCTCCTGGGCACTGGCACATGGCGCCTCGCTAACAGACATCTGTAGAGCTGCGGGCTGGTCAACACCTAATACATTTGCAAGATTTTATAATCTCCATGTAGAGCCTGTGTCCTCCCGGGTACTCGCCCCTTCGGGCCTGCTCAGTGTCAATCTGCTTGCTGCGCCATTCCACTCCACGGACTGGATGCATGCACTGTTCTCCTCAGGTGAGTTCCTCAGTTCAGAAACAACTTGCCTCATCACACCTCTCCAGAGGTTTCTAGTATTTATATATTGCCATGTTGTTGGAACTAGGGATGGATAGATCGACACCTAGTTGTTAATTATAGTATTACTATTAAAAACAATGGCATGTGAATGTCTGTTGACTGAATGAAAGTGAAAACACCTTGCAGGCTCAACCACTGTTCCCAAAAAGGATAAAAGTCCTTCCTTAACCACAAACATTTTTGCTGCTTGAAAATGCGTCCTCTGTTGTCAACAGCTTACATTGGCGAGAAAAATATATTATTGCAAAATATATTAAATGCAATAAATGCATTTGTATTTGTGCATTTGTGTTTTTTAACAATGTGCATGTTTGTGTTCTTTTGTAAGGAAGACAAAAATGGTGCAATGACGTAGGTCTAATTTATTGGTGTATTAAACGTTCTATTTAGCCTATGTGAAAAAACGCAAGTTTGATACAAGTAAAAATGAAGAAAATAAAGTATTGTCATTGTATTGTGCAAAATACAATAAATTTGGGAAATTTTTATCGCTGCGCACACACATGCCGCCTTGCTATGACACATATGCTTATTAAATAGACAATTAAATCTTACAATGACATCCCAATGAACAAATCTAAATGATACAGTTGGTGTACGAATTTTTTTTTGGCCACCAGATGGCGGGAGCACTGTGTCAAAAGCTTCGAAGCATCAACACAGTTTGTTGTAAAAGCATCACTGCTTCAAAAGCCTCGTTCGCTACATCCCTAGTTGAAACACAACTTTAAAACACTTATGAACTTGCTAAGTCTAATAATATTAATAATAATAATATATATATATATATATATATATATATATATATTATATATATATATATGTGTATATGGTATATATATATATATATATGTGTGTATATATATATATATATATTTGTCTAATATAGTAGCAGCCTATTCATGTTGTCAAGCTGATTGTATATGGACGTATAACCTAAGAATAAAAGAGTATGTTCTATATTTATTGCACAAAAATACTTCGAAAAAATGTTTATTTTTAATCAATTATTAAAGTTGTTATTATTCAGGTTTAAATGATTTTATTTTATTTTATTTTACACATCCGCTCTCGGAACTACATGTTCGCGTAATAAGAACGGGGCAGTAAATATCAGACGGACGTGCTTCCTGTTTTGAATCGGGTCGTTTGTCGCTCGTGAGGATGGTGATGATGTGAGTCATTCAGCTGTAGACCGTCCTGCTGAAGACATGGCTGTGAGCTCGGGCTGCAGTACGGTGCTGATGTCGGTGCGGGTGTCGGTTCGGCCGCTGTCTGTGGGCTCGGACTCGCTGCGGCTGCAGCTCAGCATGAACGCGAACCGCGCGGGACTCTTCACGCTCACACTCAGACACACCGACCGCGGAGGACGCAGCGTGGTACACACACACACTCATACACTAACACACACACACACACACACACACACACACACACATACACTAACACACACACTAACACCCACACACTCGCTCTCTCTCTCTCTCTCTCTCTCACACACACACACACACACACACATACACACACTAACACAAACACACACACACACACACTCGCTCTTTCTCTCTCTCACACACACACACACACACACTCTTTCACACACTAACACACACACACACACACTCATACAAACATACTCTCTCTCTCTCTCTCTCTCACACACACACACACACACACACTCTCTCTCTCACACACACACTCGCTCTCTCTCTCTCACACACACTCATACAAACATACACTCTCTCTCACACACTCTCTCTCACACACACACTAACACACACACACACTCGCGCTCTCTCTCACACACACACACACACTCTCTCACACACACACACACTCTCTCACACACACACACACACACTCGCTCGCTCTCTCTCTCTCTCTCACACACACACACACCTCTCTCACACACACACACACTCGTGCTCCCCCCAAACACACACACTCATACACTAACACACACACTCGCGCTCTCTCTCTCACACACACACACACTCGTGCTCTCTCTCACACACACACACGCACACTAACACTGACACACACACATTCGCTCTCTCTCTCACACACACACTCACTCTTTCACACACTAACACACACACAAAACCAAAAAAAAAAACCCTCTCTCTAACACACTAACACACACACAAAACACCTAACACACAAACACCAAAACAAATCAATAACACACAACACACACACTCATACAAACATACACTCTCTCTCTCACACACTAACACACACACTCATACAAACATACACTCTCTCTCTCTCACACACACACTAACACACACACTCATACACTAACACACACACACACTCGCTCTCTCTCACCCACACACACACACACTCGCTCTCTCTCTCTCTCACACACACACTCACTCTTTCACACACACACACACACACACACACTCATACAAACATACACTCTCTCTCTCACACTCACTCTCACTCTCTCTCTCACACACACACACACACACATGCAGGCTCACTATCCTTCCTCCTCAGTTCTGTGTGTTTGTGTGTCAGTCTGTAAACACTGTAACACACCTCCTGTAGTCTAGTCTTGTGTAGCTAAATATAAAGTTCTCTAAACATCTTTATTAGTTTGTAACAACAGATATTCTCAGAAGAAGTGCTCCAGAAGGGTTCTGTCATGGAGCGGGTTATGATCTGTTCTGTGTCTCAGTCTCTGGCAGAGTTTGATCTGCGCTCCGTCAAGTACGAGATCAAATCAGCTCGGAGTCACGAAATGCGTCTGAACAAGCCGCCCCACGACAGCCTCACGTTCACCTTCCGCAGCGAGCAGGAGGCGCAGGAGTGGGGGACCGTCATGATGTCATCGCTCAGAGAGTCTCACCGAGGTCAGAGGTCACTGCTACGTTCAGTGATTTCTTCATCTCTCGATCAGTCAGCGTTGCATTACGTGTTTGGAGCGTTTAAATATCATCACAGTTCTTGCTCAGTTTAGTCTCATGTTGGATTTAAAGTGAATTTTCTGGCACTGAGCAAGCAGACCTCAGAGCCCTGTGTAAAGTCCTGGGTCTTAAACACATGATACGTTTATCCTCTCTGCTCGTGAAATGATCTGCTTCTGACTGTTCCTTCACTCTCTTTCTGTCTTAGTGGCCAACATTTCTCATCCTTCAGATGATGGAGAGCAGAACATGAAATGTGGAGAGAGAAACCCATCAGTCCTGTCGCTGTCAATGAAAGGTTCGGTTTCTAATCACAAAATAAACTTGATATATTATATATGATAAATGCACACTTCTGTGATGCTGTGCACGTATTATTTATTCATGTTTGAGTACTAACAGTGCAGGAGTGACATTAAACTGGTTTCATCACATTGAACCTCTTGACAAATCAGATGATGCCATTATTAGTTATTATTATTTATACAATATATAGGTTAGTAGTTTTAAACCGTGACCTTTTCTGTAACTTTTGTTTTTTTTTTATATAATTGTAATTATTTTAAACTTGTTTTCAGCCTAATAACGCCCTTTAGCTGTTCTCAAATCACTGTAAACCACTGGTTCTGGGGAGGCATTGCTTTATTAAACTTTTTTAAAATAAATTATTATTTATGCAGAGTTGACAGACTCCCTCTATCATGAAAAATTTGTTTAGACTATTGTTGCTGTTATATAAATATATTTTATATGAATGAATAATTTATAATAAGAAAATAACATTTTTAATGTTTTTATGAAGATGAAATGTAACAAAAAAAAAAAACAAGTAAAACATGAAATACGGTGAAACCAGAATTTATTTAGACACCTTCAACATTTCTCACATTTTATCACAGTTTATTCGCTACAGTTTAGAAAATGCTAATAAAATATGAGAAGAACTCAGAGTTAAATTGTCGGAATAAATTCATCTTGATAATGTCAGATAATACTTAAACATGCTCGGGTCAAAGTGTCTGAATCATTTTTGGTACTAAATCTTTATCTGTTTTACTGGAAGTCCACTGTATGAAGAATATTTGGGTGTAATGTTTAACAGTTTACTGTATTTTGCAATCCTCACTTACATAAATGAACTGGAATAACTAGTAAAAAAAAAAATTATATCTGGTGTCCAAATAGTTTTTGGTTTGATTGTAAATATTGGTTCTGCATGTACAACTAATCAGTGTTGGTTCTAAAAGGAATCAGTCAGTCTCTGTACAGATCTTGATCTTGTGAGCGTTGTCTGTCTGCTGTAGAGGAGCTGTGTCTCGAGCTTTCTCGAGCGATCGAGGCTGGAGATACTCATGCCGCTGTGCACTACGCCACAGATCTGGCCAAGCAGCAGATCACACTGAGCATTCAGCCAGCGCCGCGGGACACAGACGACACCGAGATCAGGTCTGTGTGTGATTTATTATACATCTGTCTTTTGCCTCAGGTTTATTTTGTCTGTGGGTGTTTCACACGGTCCTAACGAGAGCTGTACGGTCTCTTTTTATTTTTTTTTGAGTAAAATAGAGATTCTGAATAAATAACTTAACAAAATGTGATTTACTAGACAAAATGTTAATTGTCTTTTTCAAACCCTCTAAGTAACATCTAAATGAATTATTTAGAACAGTTGCATGAATGATTCAGTGACTCACTCATGAAGACTTCACCTGCTTCATTACTGGAAATCAGCATTTTTGAACGAAACTCCTCGAGTGAATAACTTTCAGAAGGTGCTTCACTGTGTTTTGATTCGCTACCGTAGACATCAGCATCTATATCTGAACTGTAAACCACGGTTTAAACCTTTTGACACGGTTATCCACCAGATCCTCCTGTCAACCCTACTGACAAAGGGCATCTCAGGAACCGCACTCCAGTGGTTTGAGTCTTACCTATCAGATAGGTCCTTCAAAGTATCTTGGAGAGGTGAGGTGTCCAAATCGCAACATCTAACTACTGGGGTGCCTCAGGGCTCAGTTCTTGGACCACTTCTCTTCTCTGTCCACATGGCATCATTAGGTTCAGTCATTCAGAAACATGGCTTTTCATACCACTGTTATGCTGATGACACTCAACTCTACCTCTCATTCCATCCTGATGATCCATCGGTAGCTGCTCGCATCTCAGCCTGTCTAACAGACATTTCTTGCTGAATGAAGGACCATCACCTTCAACTCAACCTTGCCAAGACAGTACTGCTGTGGTTCCAGCAAACCCATAGTTTCATCACAATTTCACCATCAAGTTAGGCACATCAACCATAACTCCTTCAATAACAGCAAGAAACCTTGGAGTTATGATTGATGATCAGCTAACTTTCTCAGACCACATTGCTAAAACTGTCCGGTCCTGTAGATTTGCTTTATTCAACATTAAGAAGATCAGGCCCTTTCTTTCGGAACATGCCGCACAACTCCTTGTTCAAGCTCTTGTTCTGTCCAGGCTAGACTATTGCAACGCTCTCTTGGCAGGTCTTCCAGCCAGTTCTATCAAACCTTTACAATTAATCCAGAACGCGGCAGCAAGATTAATTTTTAATGAGCCGAAAATAATACACGTCACACCACTGTTTATCAATTTGCACTGGCTACCAATAGCTGCTCGCATTAAAATTCAAGGCATTGATGTTTTGCATACAAAACCATCACTGGGCTCTGCACCCCTTTACCTAAATTCATTACTTCAGACTTATGTGCCTCTAGAAGCTTGTGTTCTGCAAGTGAACGTAGCTTGATTGTGCCATCCCAAAGAAGCACAAAGTCACTTTTACGGACTTTTAAATTAAATGTTCCTCCTGGTGGAATGACCTGCTCAACTCAATCCGAGCAGCTGAGTCCTTAGCCATCTTCAAGAATCGGCTTAAAACACATCTCTTCCATCTTTATTTGACCCTCTAACTCTAGTACTCACTATTCTAATTCTATTAAAAAAAAAAATCTAACTAGCTTTCTAATCTTTTTGTATTCTATCTATTTTCTTTTCATTTATTATACAATTATAAAAAAAAAGACCTCTAACACTAGCTTGCTCTATTCTTTTTCTATTCTATCGGTTTTCTTTTTATTTATTATATTATTTAAAAGCCCTTGCTACATCTACTGTGTTTAGGCTAACTGAGACTTGTTATAGCACTTATATATCATTGCTCTTTTGTTGTTTTTGATTGTCCTCATTTGTAAGTCGCTTTGGATAAAAGCATCTGCTAAATGACTAAATGTAAACCTTTAGCCCTACACTGCTATGATTAGGGGTGTGAGAAAATATAGATGCACTTGAATATCACGATATTTTGTTTGCTAATACTGTATCGATTCTCAAAAATGCATTACTAAAAATTAACTAAATTTTTTTTTTGTTTTGTTTAAATCATACAAGATTCATGGCAGTTGTTTTGTTTTGAGTTTATATCCCGACTGAAGTCATGCGGTGTGTAAAATGAAGGAGAATATAATCTCTTTTGAATGAATTAATGCAGATCCCACTGTGTTCTGGTTAAATAACTTCTGTGCGTATGCTGAAGTGTTCTTAATGACAGCTTTCCTAAAAGTATCCTATTGCTCATATAAGAAATATCCCAATATATCGCCTTGCTTACTGTATCACCAGATTCTTGCCGATACACAGCCCTAGCTATGATATTCTGAATGTTTGTAACACGGTAATAACGATACGGTGTGGTTGAAAAGAATGTTTGTGAAGTTGTTTCAATTTAATTGTTGTTATTATTATTGATTGACTCAGCAGTGAAGTTCACTAGCAAATATGCACAATTGTTTCATTTGTATGAATGTGTTAATGACTGAAATCTAGAAAAATGTGCATTAACAGAAAGCAGCTATAAACCAATATACATGAAGATCCTGATGGTGACAGATTTCACAGATTTTTTTTTTATTATTTCAGCTTAGCTGTGGTTGTAGAAGATGCGTCGTCTTCCTGCTGTGTCACAGTGAAAGTCCTCCCTCACGTGACCATCGCTTCTCTGAAGCAGCAGGTATAAGATCCAAGCACATCTTGGAGTCAGATCTGATGTGTGATTGATGATCTGATGGTGTGTTTGTCTCTTGCAGATGTTTGTTGAGTATGGTTTCCACCCCAGGGTGCAGCGCTGGGTCATCGCTCAGTGTCTGTGCTCTGACGGACGCTCTTTAGCGTCGTATGGCATCTACAGGGACGGTGACACTGCGTTCCTCTACCTCTTGTCTGCTCGTCACGCCTGCCTCGGTCAGCAGCAGCAGCAGGAGAACGGTGTGTCGATGCTGACTGCAGCAGCTCCGCTGAACGCCACGCTCGGCCCCACACCGGCCCCCAGCGGCCCCGTCAGCCACGACTGGAGAGGATACAGCACATTACCCCCCCGCTTGAGCCACAGCAGCACAGGTCCGATCAGGTCACTCACATGTGTTTGGCACGGTCCAAAGATTGCTTAATATACCGACTCCAGCTTCTGAACAGTAGTGTATGAATGTTCCAGTTCCTCTTGCTGTTTTCATCATCACTGTTTGCTTCAGAGTGTGCTTCTGATTGGTCAGCAGGCAGCGGTGGGTGTGGCCCAGAGAAACACAGCGTCAGTGACATCATTAACCTTGAAATGTTGCAACTTGGATCCAAACACAAATCAAGTAACACACAGGTAATAATCAGATACATTCACATTTTCCATTTCTAGACACTAGCAGATGCAGACAGGGAACGAGACACTGCGTCCTCTAGGGGTCGCTATAGGGAACACCTCGTCGTGACCCGTGTCTGAAGCATACATTGAAAAAACACCAACGAGTTGGCCGGCGACAGCCTCTGATGTCACTACCGACGCGACTATAAACAGGCACCGGGAGAACACGTCATTCACTTTTTCGTCTGAAGCTTGCGTCCGAAGCATGGCAGGGAGCTAGAGGACGCAGTGTCTCGTTCCCTACTCAGGGAACCATGGTTACATTCGTAACCTGAGACGTTCCTTTTCAAGGGAACTTCGAACTGCGTCCTCTAGGGGTCGCTATATGGGAACAGTATACCCACGCCGCCATGCTGAGGGTAGTGCAGGCCAGAATCATGGCGAACACTAAGTATCAACTCTACCATTTCCATGGGAGTTGTCCCTGGGACGTTTAGACGGCTGTCTGTGACAGTACCCCTTACGGCCAAAGGCCTAAGCTACATACCCAACTTAATTGTTAGGGCCTCGGCCCGGGGTAGAGCTGAAGGCTTGGAATCAGGAAAGATTCCTTTAAAAGGGATAGGGCTAAGAACCTAGCATTTTATACAAAGTCTTGCCTGTCACACAGGGGCTACTGCTTGCTCTCGCAAAAGCTTGCTGAAGGAGTTGTCTCAACAGATCTCCAGTAGCAACACCCTGTTTAGATAGGTATCCGAGGATACATGGGTGGAGTGGCGCCCAAGATGAACGGGGCTTTTACCAACTCAAGAAAGGGCACGAAGCAACCGCGTGTAGCCCTCACCATATAGGATTTTAGAAAGAACGTAGAATACTAGCGTGCGAATTTACCACAGTGTGGATTTCAGAAAGTGTGCAAAGACACACTTACCATAGCATGGATTTTCAAATACTGTTCTAAGGAAGGGCTCTCGTGGCACTCTGATAGAGCAGCTCATAGATGGAATGGTGCATCTCAAAACAGTATGTTTGACAGTCATCAACTCGATCTGTGGAAATAATGCTGGAGCGCTCTGGGGAAAAACAGTGAACTCAGTCCCATATGAGAGGAGAACTCCGAATTTAGAGTAGCGCGCTCATAGGCGACCCTTCTTGGAAAAGGGGAGTGCTGCTAAACTACCACGAGAATCACCCAAATAGCCCCTCATGTTTGAGGGAAGCGATGCTTGAAGTGTATAAACGAATACACACTGGCTGAATGGAGCCCAAGGAACCAAGGTTTAATCATCTCAAGAAAGGGAATGAGGTGGAGCACGTAACCCTCACCGTACAGGATTACAGAAAGTGCGCAGAGTCTTGCGTGCACACTTACCAATACGTGGATTTTTAGAAAGTGCGCAAAGTGTTCACGTGCACACTGACCACCATGTGGTTTTCAGAAAGTACACAGAGCTTAGTGTGTGTACCTAAAGGTTCCTAAGCATCTCAGAGGCGCTGAACCACACGGGAGAGGCAAGCTCGAATTTTACAAACCTCTAGCGAGGGGAGCATCACCTGAGGCAGCATATACAAGAAGACTTCTGTAACTGCCACCTTCACTTCCCGCTGGATGCGACAGCACCTAAGCGGCCAGGAGACCCCTCAGGGTGACCTGGCTGGACATCTATGAAATTCCCTGCAGTGCTGTGCCAGGCCTGATAATCAAGGAGGCTCCCGCATAAAACAGTTAACTAATACACCCAAAACCACAACAAAAATACGGATAGCTGGTCCTGAAGAGTGTTTAGTAAACACTGTAACTCAGCACTGCAAAGGAAACTCACAGAGTTTATTAGTAGACGCATAACCACCAGCAATATACACAAGTATATACAGAAAGGGTTATTCCCACCCCCCTGCGCTGGAGCCCCGCTCAAGGGGCGCCTCCTTTTAGTCCGGACCATCAGTAAGGTGGTTGCTATGAACATAAAACCAGCCAAAAACATTAAAGGTCCAGCATAGGAGACTGTTATGCGAGAGGTTTCCACCTAACCTCGATCAGGTGGAGAGCTGGTGGTTACAGGGGAATTAGGAAGGGGGAGGATAAAAGCAGAAGTTAAAAATCCCTAAAGAGAACGAGTAGATACCTCAGTATCACTCTGATTCAGACGAGAACGCTGCCTCGTCTGGATCCCATCCCTTAGGTTCTGCTTACCTCCTTGTGACCCACAATTCCTCTTACCCCTGCCCGCAGGTCGGGGAGGAGCGCGAGTCGCCACACTAGCCTTCTGTGCCCTTTTTTGATCCTCAGATCGAGACAGACCATGACCCCTATGTTGTTCAGACCTGGACCTTCGTGGAACGAAGGATCTGAAAGCAGCAGAGTGCGCCTTCGTCTCCCCGAACTTCTCGATCACCGTCTCAACGGAAATACCAAAAAGTTCAGAAGGCAAAACCTGAGCATTGAGAAGAAAGCCTTTTCTTTCTTCCCGATGTCTGCCAGGTTCATCCACAGAAGTCTCTCCGCCACCACCATGGCCGCCAAAGTCCTGCGCTTGGCAGAGGAGGCCTGCTTGGTAGCCCGGAAAGAGGCCTGTGGTGCGGCGCAGCTCGGCTACCTGATCAGGAAAAAGGCCTTCGCCTCTATCCAGGTCTCTTAGCAGATCAGTCTGATATGCTTGAAGCACCACCATCGTGTGTAATAAAGCCACAGCCTGACCTGCTGCTGCATATGCCTTGCCATTTAAGCGAGATGTATTTCTTGAAGGGGTTTAGATGGCAAGGAGGGAGATTAAGAGAGGATGTCTCCCCCGCAGAATGAAAGCTCTTTCTACAGGGGGCATTCTCTCATAGCCGTTTTCGCGCTACAGCCTCTTTCATTTCCTTTCGATCTCTGTATGGAGATCAGGCAGAAATGGAAGGCTCACCTGAGCTGGAGGGCTATGGTCGGAAAGATAACGCTCATCGAGGCGCGATCCATAAACTCCAACAGCTCTACATACGCAGGGGAGGAGAATTGAGAAGGCTCAGCCTCAGCTTCTTCACCATCCTCAAATATCTCCTGCTTTTCCTGGGTAAAAACCCAGCAGAGCACTAACCACAGTATCAGAAAGTGTTAAAGATATAACATCATCCTCCAAAGGCTCTCTCTCGTCCGCTGCCATTACGAAAGTTCCTCTCTGAATCATTCAGACAGATCCACCTGAAATTCTCACGAGCTCATTCTCCTCCGTGCCTCAGCAGCGGCGGGGCCTGAACCGCGGGAAGCAGATGGTTGCCTTTTTTTTTTTTTTTTTCGCAAAGAGAGATGAACGAGAGCGGAGCTTTTTCCTTGAAAAAACGCTCACAATGCATGCAGATTGCCTCAAAGACACCGTGTGCGTGCTCTTTACCCAAACAAATGACGCAAAGATCGTGCGTGTCATCGGGTTTAAATAACGCCGACACGGATGCACACATTGTCTAAACGCTTGCTAGTAGTCGTCATGATAGACAGAAAGAGTGCTCTTACCGGTTCTTTCAGATGCACGCTTCAAACAAAACAGTCAGTGAAGACGAAGCAGAGAATGACGTGTTATCCCGGTGCCGGTTTATAGTCACGCCGGTAGTGACGTCAGAGGCTGTCACCGGCCAACTCGTTGGTGTTTTTTCAATGTATGCTTCAGACACGGGTCACGACGAGGTGTTCCCCATAGCGACCCCTAGAGGACGCAGTTCGAAGTTCCCTTGAAAGGGAAACACATGAATCTGTATCCCCTCATATAGATCTGTCTCTTCCAGTTTAATTTAAGTAACAAAAGCAGATTGTTGGATTATGTAGCAAATCGTTTGATTTTCATCTCTGTCTTTAGTCAGGCTGGTCCTGTCCTTCCTGTACGTTCATAAATAAGTCTACGAGACCCGGCTGTGAAATCTGCAGCACAGATCGACCCAATCCTCCCAATCACAGCGGCGTTCAGCAGGTGATTTCACTACATCTACACCTGTTCACTGTGCAGAAACACTGTGTGCGCTAATACTTATTCTGTTTCTGTTCTAGGAAAAAGCAAGAAGATCTAACCAGTGAAACTGTGTAAAAGTGTAAATACACAAAAACACCTAAAATAATCTCACATTCATTCATATTCGAGCGACACGCGAGGACCTACAATGCTTAGTTTTAATAAGAGCTGGCCTGCAAACAAAGCTTGAAACTCTCATAGTGGCTCTGCAGCGTATTTCCCCGGTGGCTTCATCTCTATTAGTTCACAGCTGATTTGTTGCTTGTTTCTCGTGAAGGAGTCGTGACATGGATTTGCTTTTGAGCTCGATTAAACGCTTTAAGGAGGAAGCTGTGAAACTTGCAGGATGTTTTAATGGTACAAAGACCTCTTATATGTCAAAAGATCGAGGAAAATGTGATTTCTCCTGACACCTTTAATAGAGTGATATAACTGTTGAGGAGCATTAGGCATCAGAAGTTATTCAGGTTCATTGTCCGAGCTAATAAAAAAACACAGCAGAAAGGTTGGAAAGAAGACCATGCACAAGTTAGATTTTCTAGATTTCAGTTCATTTGCAGACGTGACTCTGCTTCTTTTGCTGTTTATTCACAAGCTCATACTATAATTTCTGCTCGTGCAACTGTTTAGGAATCTTCTTCCCTCACTTCACGGAGTGTAAATCAGTGTTCATGTCCGCTAGAACTAGAACAGGACAATTAATGTTTTTAAAATATGTTCATCAAGCTCTATTTTAGGGGCTTCAGTTTTAAATGTGACTGTATGTCATTATGTGACGAGGCCAGTACATAGTGAGAAGAAAACTGAATGAAACTTGCATAAATGCATGTTATGTCAAATTTATGGTCTAATTATTCCTTATCAAATCGACTGGGAATTCTCATTGAAGACTTTGTTCATATTTGGAACAAACTACATTCAGATACAGGGTTATGAAGTACATTTATTTTATTTTTTTACATAGCGTGTTATTTAATGAACAATTGCTTTGAATTGAATTATAATTGCATTGAATATGTGTGTATTGTAAATGATTGTGTTTAAAGTCTACCTGCATTTCACCATGGCTTTGCTGTGAATAAACATAATAAACAGAGAAGCTTCAGAGTAATCTTTAGTCTGTGGACATAGGAGAGATTTTACCTCTGTCGGGTTGTACATTAATGCTTTTTATAACTAAAATGATTAACGGCTTGATAATTAACTGCCATGAATTGAAACCATTTCATCTGAAAATGTTTGAATATGTATAAAAGTAGAAACGTGGTTTTAGTTTCTTCTGAGTTAGATATAAGGTTGATAAATGTAAACATTGCATAATTTGCATTTTAATTTATATATAGTTTTTAATTTAAACCGATTTCAAATGAGCCATTAATTTTTCAAAGTTTGTGCGAAGCAAACGTGCAGAAAGCAGTATGGGAATTTAATTTAATTTAAACTTAGTAAATATGTCAAAATTATGCAGAGAATTGGAGCTTTTTTAATAGCATTGTGTGCATATTATATGCTGTGTGGATTACAGATGGAAAACTTTCCAGATACTGTTGGTGCAAAAATGCAACACCTGAAGCATATAGCTTACAGTAGAACTACAGTAGAGACATGATTGTCTGGGTTCAGTTTAGCTTCATAGTCCAGTTGTCTAATATGTGACTTTTATGAAACACTAAACCTAGACAAACTTTAAGCTCTGCCTCAGTCATGCTGTAAAGAGACATTTGAGTATCAAAATTATTTGGTTTGTATTCACCTTTGTTGGCAGCCACCGACTACACAGGAAGAGTGTTATTTAAAATGATTTGTTCTTAGGCTTATTAGGACACACCTCTTAATTGCAGAATTCTGGTGTTTCAATCAGACTCATTTCCACAGGTGTATAAAATCAAGCACTAGCCATGCAGTCTGCATTTGCAAACAATAGAGAAAAACACTAATGTCAGCACAAAACTGTGCAGGAGCTTCATGGAAAGGGTTTTCAGTGGCAGCAGCTGCATGAAGCCACACTTCACCAAATATAATACCAAGCGTCAAATGGAGTGTGTAATACACACAGATACTGGACTCTGGAGCAGTGGAAACCTGTTCTATGGGGTGACCAATCACACAGTCTGATGGGCAACTCTGGGTTTGGCGGATGATAGCTGTCAGACTACACTGTGCTAACTGTAAAGGCAGGATAATGGTATGGGGCTGTTTTTGAAGGGTTGTGTTTGGACAATTGCTTCCAGTAAATGGAAATCTTAATGCTTCAGCACATCAAGACATTTTGGACAATGCTGTGCTTCCAGTTTCATGGGATCAGTTTGAAGAAGACCCTTTTTTAATCCAGTGACCCAGTGCACAAGGCAAGGTCCATAAGACATAGCTGGATCAGTCAGTCAGACCTACGATGTTAATGCTGTAGATGATTCTCATTCCTCTCCTGGGGAGAGAAGTTGAGCAGGGAATAGTCATCTGTTTGTCCCAAAATGTCTTTGTTCATGACTCGAGCCCAACCCACTCTTGGGACTTTGCTCCTATAAGCAAGATCTCATAGGACTAAAGATTCAGGTTTATTAACTAAAACATGTGATAAGGGCTGGTTTTGAACATTTGGTAAACTGTGAAAATCTTGAATTCAGTTAGTCCAGGAATAGAAGCCATGAGACACAGGAGGTTAAAAATCACATTTCCTCCCAGAAATAAATCATTACCTAGACAAACAATAAATATCACTCACGAATCCCTGAAAGAGATCAGTCCGTTGGTGAAGAATCATTTTCTCTCAGGAATGATGTTTTATCGACACACACAGAACAGATCACAGCTGAAATACAACAGGTGTGCTATTACTTTGATAATAGTCTCTCATATTTTATGCTTTTATGACATTATGGTATTTTTCTGCAAATTCATCAGTGAGACTAAGTAGCAAGTAACAGGAATAGATTAAAAACTTGTCACTTTTTAGTGTTTGACTTCATGAGCATTTTTGTTCACTCATGTATTATATTAGAATTAGATAAACAACTCTTATCCTGAATCTTATTTTTGTTAAGCAATAGTCTGATTTTATGGTTACACAGGACAACATACAGTATTGTCCTTTTATGATTCATCTGATTTTTATGTCAGCTGATTTTAGGGTGAGAGAAGAAACTATAATGAGGTGCTTGATTTGTGTTCTGGAGATCTGCACAGAGGAATAAAACCATCACTTCTGTCCATCAAGTGGGTAAAAGCTTTATTTATATCAGCCAGAGAACAGAAATAACACATTGAAAAATATGATTACATTTTTTTTTATAAAACCATTAATTATTGATCATTATTATTAATACTATATATTAACTAAATGACTGATTTCCATCAACAACAAACAGAGGTTGAGAAAAGCACAGAAACACAGTGTCACTCAGCAGGACACACACACACACACACACACACACACACACACACACACACACACACTGATCTTACCGTCTATATGAGGATTTATTACACACATTTATTCTGACGTTATTCAGTGACAGAAGTTCAGCTTCAGTATTAATGTCATAAAGAGACTCTATAACATCTGACTGTGACTGATTCATCATGCAGCTCAAAGCATTATGGGTAGAATCTCTCATCAGTCTATTCTGATTCATCAACACAGTTTCACTGATGATCCAGAACCAAAAGCAAACCCAGGATAGAGCGTCTGAGTGAATGTGGTCTGGACTGTGTGGATGAGGCTCATTGTGTCAGAGACGCTGTAGAAGGACAGAGTTCCTGCACTGTGATCCACAAACACTCCTATTCTACTGCTGATGGACTTCACAGGGAGAGCAATGTGTATGTTATTGTGTATGAATGAGTAACTGGAGGAAGAGCAGCACAAACTCCAGGACTGATCATTATTTCCAAACCAACACTCATCACCTCCTCCCTTCGTGCTGATGCTCTTATATGACACTGATATAAACACATCTCCACTCCACTCAATCTCCCAGTAACAGCGTCCACACACACTCTCTCTACACAACACCTGACGCACATCAAATCTGTCTGGATGATCAGAATACGGCTGGACTGTGACAGTGACAGTAATCACTCTGTTGTTCTCAGACAGACGGAGGTGTTTATTCACTTTTTCAAAACCCGAATTAACCTAATGGAAACCTAATGAAAAAAAAACACATCAGAATCAGGAATTATGAATCTGTTTGATCTTTTCATGTATCTGAACTCTTCATGTTCAGTGTATCATCAGTGTCTCAGTACAGATGACCAGATATCTGCGCAAATCATCATTTACATCATCAGTTATAAAACTCTTCTTTCTCCTTCTACAGGAAGAACATGAACACACTCACACTTGTTTTCTTACTGACTTACATTGTAGGAAGTCCTTCCTGGTCCAGTGATCAGTGTTGGTGAGTGTGACTGTGGAAATCAACAGACATGAACAGTGAGATTCTCATGATTAGTGTTGTTTTTGGCGGCCTGTTTTAATTTTAGTCTTAGTCTAGTCTTTGTCCAAGGCTTCTTATTTGAAGTACGTTTTATTTTTATTGTATAAAATAGAATTAGAATTCATTTAGATATTAATTATACACTATTTAACAAGTTGTCTTGTGTTTGATGTGTAATACAGCTGATAGTTTAAGATTGTTTTAAGTTTGTACATAAAGAAATGATTAATTCATCAACTCATTCATCACAAGACTTGTACTGGCTAATGACTTCTTCTCACGGTGATTCCTGACGGTTTTAGAGGACAATTACTCCTTGTCGCTCCACTGTCGTTTCAAAGAATAGTACAACGGTGAACGCTACAAGTATAAAAGCCTCGTCCGTTTGGGAAGGAGCGCTCACAGTCAGCGGAGCCAGGCGGAAGTACAAATCCTGCTGAACTTTGTTTGTTGTCATCTCAAATAATGCTGCGAGTGGACTTGACGTTGGTCGCGTCTGCGCAGTGAGACACACAAAACAGAAAAACTTCAAAATAATAATAATAACGACTAAACGAGACGAAATAACGTTAAAACATTTTGTTTAGTCTCATTTTGGTCAACGAAAATGAAGAGACATTTTAGCATAGTTTTTATTTTGTAAACCACATTTAGTCTCGTTTTTATTCGTCAACGATATTGCATTATACATTTAATTATAGTCATCGTCACATGACCAGCATTTGCGTCTCGTCTCGTTTTCGTCACATGATAAAGGTTCGTTGATGATGATATTTAGTCATAATTTTCGTTGACGAAAGCAGCACTACTCATGATCATGTATCTATTCCTAACACATTTCTAATATGATGTTTTACATGATATGAGATGATGATGGACTGGTTTCTGAGAGCAGATGAATCTCCAGGACTTTACCTCTGTCTGAGATCTTCTTGATCTCCTTTTTGCAGAAATCCTCCAGTTTGTCTCTCAGCTGATGGACAGATTCTCTCAGAGCATCAGAAGAGAGGAGAGAAATTAAGAGATCATAATTTCCGTCTGTAGATTCAGGAGGTGCTGAGAGAGACTGGAAACTCTACAGAAAACACAAATCATCAGCTCCACACTTCATCCAGTAACCTGCAGGTACATCAGATTTGATCTTTGTCTGTGGGACTGTTTGGACAGATGCACAGTGAATGTATTGTCAGAGAATATTTTAAAGGATGGGTTAATTGAGCTGTACACGAATATAAGTGCATCATAATCTGAACTACTAGACACTGAAACTTCACAAGGACCTTTAAGACATGGTCAGCTTATGTTTGGTTTCAGTACGCTGAAGCATTGTTCAGTCACTCCAGGATTTCATGAAACATTTAAACAAAATCAAGGAAACACATATTATTAGCATCAGATTGCATTTTTGTCTTTCTGTAATTTTCCTAACAAAATTATATTATTCAGAGAGGGAAGCAATATTAGCAAATAAAAATCCATAACTGAAAGTCCAAACAAATGAATCAAAATGTGTTGAAGTCTGGTGCTGCTGAATGAGTTAAAAAGTTCTGACATGAGACTCATTTGAGCAAGATTTCCAGAGCTGAAAGCCATTCATTTCTTTCAAAAGAAGATGATCAGATGAGAGTCTGACTGATGATTATATAATAAGACACTCATGAAGTGTTTCTCTGTGAGTCTCTGTCACAGCAGGATCTACTCAAGTCCACTCTGACCCTGTTCTTCTAGATCTGTGTTACCTGCAGGAACTGGATGTGATCCTGTGTGTGTGAAAGCTGCTCCAGCTCAGCGTCTCTCCTCCTCAGATCATTGATCTCCTGCTCCAGTCGCTCCAGTCGTTCTTCAGCTCGACTCACTGCAGTCTTTTCCTGATCTCTGATCAGTCGTATCAGCTCAGAGCGGCTTCTCTCAATGGAGCGGATGAGCTCAGTAAAGATCCTCTCACTGTCCTCCACTGCTGTCTGTGCAGAGCGCTGTTAGGACACACAGTGATTCAGCTTCAGTGAGTCTGAACTGAGACGGAGACAAACTTCTCTTCTTCTCCAGACTCACCTTATGAGACTCCACAGTCTCTCTCAGCTGCTGAAGATCTTTCTCATTCTGCTGGATTCTCTGCTGGAGCGTCTTCTGCGTCTCCTTCAGCTGCTTCTGCAGGACAAACAGATGATAGTGAATCTCACAGAAAACTACTGACTCTAAATCATCATGAACAGATGAATCCAGTAAAAGTGGAGCTGATAACTAACGGCTGTAGGTTCAAACTCCAGAAGTGATGATTGATCATTTATCAGCATCACACATGAATTAAGACCTGTTTCAGACTACAAGTGTAAGAATAAAAGTCAAACAGACAGAAGTAGAGCTTCGCACTGACAGTGTTTCTGTGTTCTACATAATTAAGATCTGTCTCTAGACAGAAAATAAATGAACAAAGTGAAGCTATAAATGACTGAAATCATCTGTATTCAGTCAGATTTACTGAACAGAAGGTCATCTGTCAATGCATTTATATTGTATTTTTGCTGATGAAAGTATATCTTTTGTCAAAGAACGGGTGAATAGTTCACTCCTTTCACAACACTGTGTTGTTAGTACACATCTAGACGATGATGAAGGTTACAGTCTTTAATAAATCCACAGGCAAGGTTTACAAACAGAGAGACCGGAAACAAACAAACTACACACAGACCCGACAACCGGAAACAAACAAACTAAAGTACTAAATCAAACGAAATCACTAACCATGAGAATGAAAATGGTGCAGACTGAAAACAAGGTACAAACTCTGTGAATATTTTTTGTTGCTTAATCAAAGCCTATTTTATGAAAGATTGTGTTGATGAAGGTTTATGGTGCTTTTTCAGGAAACAGTGAGACTCTTCTTGCAGCTGCTGTTCATTTCTGCTGTCGTGGGAATACTGTAAGCTGTTCATATGATTGCCAATAATAAACATGAGTGTCAGCAATATTTCATCAGTGTCTAGTGTTAAATACCTGTTTCTCTGTCCTCTGTGCTGCAGCTGATACAGTTTCATGGTTTTTATGTTCATCCATACACAGCACACATATACACTTCTGATCAGTGCGACAGAAAACCTCAAGGAGCTTCTCATGTTTCTGGCAGATCATCTCCTGCAGTCGTCCAGTGGCTTCAATCACTTTGTGTCTCTTACGTGAATTAAATCCCTCATGACGGTCAAAATGAGTTTGACAGTAAGACTCCAGACACAGCAGACAGGACTTGACGGCTCTGTATTTTCTTCCAGTACAGACGTCACACTGCACATCTCCAGCTCCAGCGTCACAGTCAGCAGAGAGTCTGGTCTTCTTCAGTTTCTCCACCACTTCAGCCAGCATGGTGTTTCTAGCTAAAGCAGGTCTTGGACTGAAGGTCTGTCTGCACTGAGGGCAGCTGTAGACTCTCTTCTGATCCTCCTGATCCCAGCAGTCTGTAATACAGATCTTACAGTAACTGTGTCCACACTGGATGGTCACTGGATCCTTCAGGAGATCTAAACACACTGAACACAAGAACTCATCCTGAGAAAATCTGGCTTCTGCCATTTTACTGCATGAATACAGAGACACAAACACACAACAGCTCAAATACACTTCAGTTTCTATTTCCTTAAAATCATGTGATTCCTGTTTCCTGGTTCTGTGTTTGAGTGACGTGTGTAAAACAGGTGTGTCTTTGAGTCTGTAACGCAGGTTCCTCATTCCTGCTGAGTTGTTATTAAAGTGAACACAAAGACTTTGACTAGTTGAATCAGGTGTGTTTAATCAGAGACTAAACTGAACTCTGTGGGAAAGTGACTCTCCTGGACGAGGAATGGGGAACACTGATGATGAAATGTCTACTAGATGTCAGTCTCAGACCAACACTCAAAGAATTCAAGAGAAGCACGACAACAGCCGTAAAACCTACACTAATACTACATCTCAATTACTACACTTGTACTGCAGGAAAGAAAACTGTGTCCAGATTTACAGCTCCTTCTTGAATCTTCAGCCGGCTGGCAGGAGCCTCCCCTGACGGGTCACCTGACCTTCAGTGTCATGAGCTTATCGTGAGGAGGCTTCCAAAGGGACTATGAGCGAGGATACACAGGTGTATCGTGAGGAGGCTTCCAAAGGGACTATGAGCGAGGATACACAGGTGTATCCTTTGGGGAAGTGTTTTACATTGAAAAACCTGACACAAATATAAATTCTTCTCCCCCTTGTTGTAATCATTTTAATTTATATTTTCTCTTTTCAGTTTAAATAAACCATACATGTCATATATTTCAAACAGGGCATCTTGCTTTATAAAAGAGCAGGTCATATGAGTCACTTCCTGTTTGTTGCTGCCGTGTGTCTTGAGTTTGAGCTCCGTCACGCTAATTCTTTATCGTCTATTTTTTTAATCTTTAAATCTTTTTTATACACCATCATTTTCATTTCTATAACTGTGAATATATATCCTCTACCTTAATCTACAACAAAAAAAACAAAAGCGCCTTGTTATCACTAGTTTTATTTTGATTTCCCGAGTCCGCTATTTAGCTTATAGCCCATTAGCATCGCCAGCGTGGTTGCCGCTAATCCTGCGTGCATTGCTAATACTCTATTCACACACATTACCATTGTTTTATGCTGCGTTCAAGTCCTCCTGGGAAGTTTGTACTTACGAGTTGACAAGTCGTAATTACGATGTCGGGTGCGTTCAAATCAGTCGGCACAAGATGGCGGTGTACCTTCTTTTAATAAATTACAAGAAAATACAACCAGGTTTGTTAACTCTGCTTATAGAAAATGAAGAGCAAAGAATTTGCATCAGGTGTGTTTTGCGTTTTTTATTTTTTTAAATAATTTATGAAACCACTTTTATCTGTATCGCATAAAAACTTATTAATTGTTATATTGCAAGCCTGTCTATCAATTTCAATTAAAAATTACCGTCAACAACAGACGTTGTATCCATCGATCCATTGATTTCTGTCATGTTTCTCATTGACACGCCCCCCCCACTCAGAAACTCGGAGCTTAAAAAAAATTCAGAGTTTCCCACTCGTTACTACGACTTTGTGGTGGCGTTCATGTGCGTTTAACTCGTAAATATGATATATCTGACATGACTTGAATGCACCATTACTCACTGTTACTTGCTTTAATGGCGGATGTATGTCTACCTTTGAGTGCAGGTGAGGACACGTTCGAGCTGCATTCGGTGCAGCTCCAGCTGGAGGCCGTGGAGAAGCAGATTCGGGTCCTGGAGCAGAGGCCGGCCCAGCTGAGAGAGCGGAGAGCTGCGCTGGAAACCTCCCGGGCTGACGCTCACAAGTCCAGGGTAAGTATACAGCGCGCTGCTAACAGTCCCACCACCTCCACCCCGTGTGTTTCTCTGCACAGGCCCAGTGCACCCAGGACGCGATCTGCCCAGATGTCCTTCAATCCGGCGCCGGGTGCATCCGCAGCGGAGGACGCGAGCCCAGGCCCTAGGCGATGACCTGTCCCCCTCCGGTCTTCGAGGTCTCCCCATGTATCGATGAGGACACGAAAGGTTCAGTAGACTTTTTGCTCTAAATGAATGGTTATCGTCATGGTGTAAAGAACAGAAACTGCTCTTTGTTAATAATTGGAATCTTTTCTGGGAGCGTCCTAGGCTTTTTCGCGCTGATGGCCTGCACCCCAGCAGAGTCTGAGCGGAACTCCTCTCAGACAACATCTCCAGGACTCTACACTCCATGTGACTAGTAAGCCAATTCTTAAATAACTGCTATGATGGCTTTTGTTCTACCCGCTTAAATGATAGAAGTACTTTCGCTGTCCAATCTATTAAGACTGTGTCTGTTCCCCAAATAGTTAGGTCAAAATATAAATTTAATGTAGGATCTAGAAAAAATCTTATCGTGATTAAACCAGAAAAATTTAAAATGAACAAAAACGATTTTTAAAGTTTGGGCTCATAAACATTAGATCACACACACCAAAGCAGTTTTTGTAAATGAAATGATCACAAATCAAAAAGTTTTTGATGTACTCTGCTTGACTGAAACCTGGCTAAAACCAAATTATTATATTGGTCTAAATGAGTCTACTCTACCAAACTACTGTTACAAATGATGCATTAGGACTTGCATTTACTTACTTAAAAACTCTTTTGGAGTCAAGCAAAATGTCACTGGGCCCACTCATTGTTTTAATTATACGCTAGATTTAATTTTTACATGTACATTTACATTTACATTTTATCATTTAGTCTAGCACAGAACCCGTAGCAAGTTTTTTTTTTTTTTTTTTTTTTTTCAAGAATAGGATAGACAGAAAGAAAAGGTAATTATTAGTTGGTCAAGTGACCAGAAAAAGATGAGTCTTTAGATGTTTTTTGAAGATGAGTAAAGACTCGGCTGTTCGATTTGAGATTGGGAGGTCATTCCACCAGCTGGGTGCAGTCTAGGAAAAGGTCCGTGAGAGTGAGTTTGAACCTCTTTGGGATGGCACCACAAGAAACCGTTCACTTGCTGAACGCAAGCTTCTGGAGGGCGCATAAGTTTGAACTAGTGAGTTTAGGTATTTTGGTGCCGTGCCAGTGGTTGTCCTTGTAGGCAAGCATCAGTACCTTGAATTTGATGCGAGCGGCTACTTGTAGCCAGTGTAACCTGATGAGGAGAGGAGTAGTACGTGAAGCTTTTTTGGCACATTGAAGACAACCCTCGCTGCTGCATTCTGGATCAGTTGCAGAGGCTTGATAGTACATGCAGGAAGGCCCGCCAGGAGAGCATTTCAATAGTCCAGTCTGGAGAGAACAAGAGCTTGGACAAGAACTTGGGTGGCTTGCTCTGACAGGAAGGGTCTAATCTTCCTAATGTTGTATAAGGCAAATCTGCAGGACCGGTGTCATTGTAGCAATATGGTCTGTGAAGCTCAACTGATGAACCATCACAACTCCTAGGTTTCTGGCTGTCCTGGAAGGAGTTATGGTTGACGATCCCAGCTGTATAGAGTAGTTGTGATTTAACGATGGGTTAGCTGGAACCACCAGCAGTTCTGTCTTAGTAAGGGTGAGCTGAAGGTGATGGTCATTCATCCAGCTTGAAATGTCACTCAGACCGGCTGCAATGCAAGCAGCTACCGTCGGATCATCTGGTTGGAATGAGAAGTAGAGTTGAGTGTCATCAGCATAGCAGTGATAGGAAAAGCCATGCTTCTGAATGACAGATCCTAATGACGTCATGTAGATGGAGAAGAGAAGTGGTCCATGTACTGAGCCTTGAGGAACCCCAGTAGCAAGAAGTTGTGACTTAGAAACTTCACCCCTCCAAGACACCATGAAGGATCTATCTGAGGGGTAGGACTTGAACCATAGGAGTGCGGTTCCAGAGATGCCCATCTTTCTGAGGGTGGACGGTAGAATCTGGTGATTAACTGTGTCAAAGGCAGCAGACAGATCCAGCAAGATGAGTACTGAGGATTTGGAAGCTGCTCTTGCCAGTCGCAGGGCTTCAGTAACTGAGAGCAGAGCAGTCTCAGTTGAGTGGCCGCTTTTGAAGCCAGACTGGTTGCTGTCCAGGAGGTTGTTCGGTAGAAGAAACATAGAGAGTTGGTTGAACACAACTCACTCAAGTGTCTTTGCAATGAATGGAAGAAGGGATACCGGTCTGTAGTTTTCTAGAAGTGCTGGATTTAGACACGGTTTCTTAAGCAGTGGGCTTACCCGAGCCTGCTTAAATGCTGAGGGAACTGTACCAGAGTGAAGAGAGGTGTTGATAATGTGAGTAAGTGAAGGTATTACTGAAGTAGAAATCGCTTGAAGGAGGTGAGTGGGAATAGGATCAAGTGGACAAGTAGTAGGATGACTGAACAGGATAAGTTTGGTAAAAACAGTATGTCCAGCTATAGACAAGCTCTAAAAACTGCCAGGGCCGAGCATATCCACAAACTCGTAGAAAATAACCAGAAACAATCCAAGGTTTTTATTTAGCACAGTAGCTAGATTAACAAATAACCATAGATGCCACCTGATCTAAATTTTCCCTCACAGGTAAATAGTAATGACTTTATGATTTCTTCACTGATAAAATAGATAGCATCAGAAATACAATAACAAATGTAGATTCTACAGCGTCTAATACTTCAGCCTTATTCATCGCACCCAAAGACAAACTGCAGTGCTTTACAACTATAGGACAGGAAGAGCTAAATAAACTTATCACTGCATCTAAACCAACAACACGTTTATTAGATCCTGTACCCACTAAATTACTGAAAGAGTTAATACCTGTAACAGAAGAACCGCTTTTCAATATTATTAACTCGTTATCTTTAGGTCATGTCCCAAAACCATTCAAGCTGGAGGTAATTAAGCCTCTTATTAAGAAACCACAACTAGATCCTAGTGAACTGGCAAATTACAGACCCATTTCAAATCTTCCATTTATGTCTAAACTTTTAGAAAAAGTTGTGTCTGCTCCTTCTTGCAAAAAAATTATCTCTATGAAGAATTTCAGTCGGGTTTCAGGCCCCACCATAGCACAGAAACTGCGCTTGTTAAATTACAAATGACTTGCTTCTTGTGTCAGACCAAAGCTGCATCTCATTGCTAGTTTTACTTGATCTTAGTGCTGCGTTCGACACCATAGATCACGACATACTCATAGATCGATTACAAAACTATACAGGTATTCAAGGGCAGGCTCTAAGATGGTTTAGATCCTACCTGTCCGATCGCTACCACCTTGTTTATTTAAATGGGGAGTCATCTCATCCGTCACCAATAAAATATGGAGGGCCACAAGGATCTGTCCTAGGTCCTCTGCTATTTTCAATATACATGTTGCCCCTTGGTAATATTATTAGAAAATATGGGATTAGTTTCCACTGTTATGCTGATGATACTCAACTATATATCTCAACAAGACCAGATGAAACTTCTAAATTATTTAAGCTAAGAGAGTGTGTTAAAAATTTAAAAGATTGGATGACCAATAAATTTCTCCTATTAAATTCGAAAAAGACAGAGATATTACTTATTGGACCTAGACGGATGTACTGTTACTTCCTCTACAGTCAAAAATCTGGGTGTTATATTAGACAGCAACTTGTCTTTTGAAAATCATATTTCCCATGTTACAAAAAGCACATTCTTCCATCTTAGAAACATTGCCAAGCTACGAAACATGTTACCTGTTTCTGATGCAGAAAAGCTAGTTCATGCATTCATGACCTCTAGACTGGACTATTGTAATGCACTGCTAGGTGGTTGTCCTGCATCTTCAATAAACAAACTACAGGTAGTCCAAAATGCAGCGGCTAGAGTCCTTACCAGGTCAAGAAAATATGATCATATTACCCCAATTTTACAGTCTCTGCACTGGCTACCTAATAAAGGGTTACTCCACCACAAAATGAAAATTTTGTCATTATTCACTTACCCCCATGTCGTTCCAAACCTGTAAAAGCTTTGTTTGTCTTTAGAACACAATTTGAGATATTTTGGATGAAAACAGGGAGGCTTGAGACTGACACAGAAGAGTGTGCGCCTGCGTACAGCTCAGAATTGCCAAAATGGCGCTACGCTGATTTGGAGAGACACAGAGGAGGGGAACTGTTGAATAAAGTCGTTATTTTTGTTTTCTTCGTGTACAAAAAGTATTCTCGTCACTTCATAACGTTACAGTTTAATCACTGATGGCAGATGGAGTATTCTGACGATGTCTTTCAAACTTTCCTGGACCTTGACACTGTTATTTATTTGGCAGTCTATGGGATAGTCTCAAGCCTCCCTGTTTTCATCCCAAAATATCTTAAATTGTATTCCGAAGACGAACAAAGATTTTACAGGTTTGAAACGACATGGGGGTAAGTGATTAATGACAATATTTTAATTTTGGGATGGAGTATCCCTTTAAGTTCCGTATCAATTATAAAATATTATTACTTACTTATAAGGCCCTTAATGGTTTAGCTCCTGCGTACCTAACTAGTCTTCTACCACGTTACAATCCATCACCCTCCCTAAGGTCACAAAACGCTGGACTTTTGATAGTACCTAGGATAGCAAAGTCCGCTAAAGGAGCTTTTTCGCATTTGTCTCCCAAACTCTGGAATAGCCTTCCTGATAATGTTTGGGGTTCAGATACACTTTCTCTGTTTAAATCTAGATTAAAAAACACATCTCTTTGGCCAAGCATTCAAATAATGCATCTCATAATTTTGGACTGCAGTTATATCTGATCAAATGCGCATTATTATTCTTTAGCTTGGGTTAAACTAATTTTTTTCTTGGCTGGAACAGCAGCTACGCTAATTTAGTCTCTATTTGTTTCTCTGTTTCTGCCTGGGATTTACATCCCATGGCAAAACTAGGATTTCCACAAGCTCCAGTCTGGATCCAAAACACCTGAGAAGAGATGATGCCAACCCCTCAGAGGACCTCAGATTATGCTAACCCAGAGACAACATACAGAACTACCAAATTTGCCCATAAGCCTACTCTGCTCTGATTGGTCAGCTGGTCAAGCCTGTTGTGATTGGCACAGAGAGGAGTCCTTGAGCCACGTTAGCCAGCACTACCATTGACAAAGCACCTTTACACAGTAAACATAGTGCTCCAAATCCGTTCTTATAATAATGACATAAAAATACAAAACACTTAAACGCAAGCGAATCGTGCCCACAGCTAAAGTTTAGCTGCTAAACTGTGAACACTAGGTGGATACGCTAGCCGAGTGCCTAACATGACTAACTGATGAAACAATACAGTTTGTAAACCAAATAAGGTGTCTACTGTAATGTTTGAAGAACGACAGACAAAAGACGCTCTGTCTTAACTTTTAATCAGAAACAACAGTTTGATCAACTCCCGCATTAACCCTGTAACTGCCGGAGCAGCACAATAAACAGCAATTTCACAATGAGTTAGGGTTAGAAAAGTCTGTGTGTTGCACTACATTCTTTATTATTAAACGAAGTAATTAAAACTACATCAGTCTACAACAATCAACACATTCTTAGGAAATAGTAGGTTCACAGCGAATTATCAGAACTACTTCAGTAAAACAGTAATATTGTGCTTTAGCTGGAAACTTGCACTAGGTATACATCACATATTAGCACAAAAACTTTTTTTGAACAAACAATAGAAAAAGTACACAGCTTATCAAACTAGTTTACATAATTAGGTTCGGAGAGCTTGTTAGTCCAAATTAAGAAGATTAGAAGCCAACGAGAGAAAAGCCAAGATTAGAGAAGCAGTCCTTGATAAAATGACATGCAATCAACAAAAGCGTCTTCTTAAACATGATGTAAACCACTAATAGCAGAAGTGTTTGTGAGCAGGTCAGACTCTGTTTGTATTTCGCGGGCAGGTGGGGATTATGCAAATGAGTTACCCAGTGACGTATACCCGTAACAGGAAAAAGATTCGAAAATATAAAGACTCGTTAAGGCGTTTCAAAACCGACTCTCTCTTTTGATATAAACATAATTTCTAGTCGTGTCTTCTTTTGGAAGGCAAAAAAACAAAGTAGTTTTGCTTTCTCAACGATACAGAGTCACACCGCAGTCTTGAGCAGAGGTGGGCGGCTTGAGAACAGCTCGGCAGGAGGATTCAACGAAGTAGCTTGCAGCAACCACATGTGATGACCCCGGGCTGGAAAGCTGATCCGGCGATCCACAGTGCAAAGTTGATGTATTTCCTCAGCGACCAGCACGGCTCAGCTCCAGGCATGACGAAGCAGATATCGTCCTCTTTTGGAAGGCCAAACAAAGTAGTTTCGCTTTCACAGTGAAACACACAGCGTCTATACGACATGACGGCGACGGCAGCAACAATACTAGAACGAGAAAAAAGGTACGCCTTCTTTCATTGCGTGAACATCTGGGCGGCGTTATGCAATCTTCCCACATACTGACGTAGAGGTGTGGGGGAGCGTTTCAGGGGGGGCTGTGGACAAGTATTAACTTTGATAAAGAATATCTCTTTGGATTTGAGACTTTTACAACTTTACTTTTTTTTAAAAAAAAATCTTCTTTATACACCAAGAGCTTGTAACACTCCAAAGAGAAAAGGAAAAATTTTAAATCGCCATCATATGACCCCTTTAAGACAGAGTGTCTTTTGTCTGTCGTTTCTTCAAACATTACAGTACACATATTTTGGTTTACAAACTGTATTGTTTCATCAGTTAGTCATGTTAGCACTCGGCTAGCGTATCCACCAAGTGTTCACAGTTTAGCAGCTAAACTTTAGCTGTGGGGCACGATTCGCTTGCTTAAGTGTTTTTGTATTTTATGTCATTATTGTAAGAACGGATGGTTCCGTTTTCCTATATGGAAATACTTTTTCATATAAGAGCTGCACATTAAGCGCTGACACATTAACGGATGTTGTTTAAGATGTTTATTACCACGGACAACTGTCCGAGTCCGTGGCGCCTGCAGGTGTACGGCTTTACGCACTGTGAGCTATGAGCGCTCAGACTGACCTCCAATTCGCCCCGCAAACATTTCAGCAGTTATCATAGGCCTGTGTGTGTCCCGTATTTCTGTTGACTGAACCTGGTCTGTGAGGCAATTCGCTGAGTTTAGGTTTATCATTGTGAAGCGCTCCTGTTCAAACCCAAGACAGCAGAAAGCGTTTGTTTTCTTTATTTTATAAAAGCACAACGTTTTGTTGATATTGTGAGTGCACACAAATAAAACTAGCCCCTTTACAGTTTAGAATGAGATATTACTCTTACCTTTATGAGAAAAAATGACTGCGTATTAAGATGTTTCCACTGTTAGAAAATACTGCAAGTGATCACGCCGGCGCCTCCATGTCCTGCAGAGCGCGCTTCAGCTTCCACTCTCCGCACAAACGTCTTTTAAACGTTTAAACTTTAAAACTAACATTGTGATATGCTTGAACTTAAAGTTTTATATCTATAGATTTTATTTTATGCAAGTCGTGATGATTTGAGAAGGCTAAATTGATCAAACATATAGGCTATGATCAATTCACTGTCTGTAGCTGGCCATAAAAAAAAAAAAAAATACACATTTAACGAACAAAAAATGTTCCAAACATTTTTCTAAATTTACTTTATAAAAAACAAAATGAAATATAATCACTTTTCTGTTACATACAAAACTGAACTATTTTAATAGCTGAAACAATAGTATAAGCTTTTTTGGGGGAAAAATGGGAAAAAGATGGGCTAGGGCCTACAAGTGCTGGTCATATAATTAGAATATCATCAAAAAAGTTGATTTATTTCACTAATTCCATTCAAAAAGTGAAACTTGTATATTATATATATTCATTACACACAGACTGATATATTTCAAATGTTTATTTCTTTTAATTTTGACGTTTTATAACTGACAACTTAAGGAAAATCCCAAATTAAGTAACTCAGAAAATTAGAATATTGTGAAAAGGTTCAGTATTGAAGACACCTGGTGCCACACCACTAATCAGTTAATTAACTCAAAACACCTGCAAAGCCTTTAAATGGTCTCTCAGTCTAGTTCTGTAGGCTACACAATCATGGGGAAGACTGCTGTATTGACATTTGTCCAGAAGACGACCATTGACACCTTGCACAAGGAGGGCAAGACACAAAAGGTCATTGCAAAAGAGGCTGGCTGTTCACAGAGCTCTGTGTCCAAGCACATTAATAGAGAGGCGAAGGGAAGGAGAAGATGTGGTAGAAAAAAGTGTACAAGCAATAGGGATAACCGCACCCTGGAGAGGATTGTGAACCAAAACCCATTCAAAAATGTGGGGGAAATTCACAAAGAGTGGACTGCAGCTGGAGTCAGTGCATCAAGAACCACTACACACAGACGTATGCAAGACATGGGTTTCAGCTGAGCATTCCTTGTCAAGCCACTCTTGAACAACAGACAGCATCAGAAGCGTCTCACTTCCAAAAACGGACTGGACTGCTGCTGAGTGGTCCAAAGTTATGTTCTCTGATGAAAGTAAATTTTGCATTATCCTTTGGATATAGGGTCCCAGAGTCTGGAGGAAGAGAGGAGAGGCACACAATCCACGTTGCTTGAGGTCCAGTGTAAAGTTTCCACAGTCAGTGATGGTTTGGGTGTGTCATGTCATCTGCTGGTGTTGGTCCACTGTGTTTTCTGAGGTCCAAGGTCAACACAGCCGTATAAAAATCTGTGGGGTGAGCACTTCATGCTTCCTGCTGCTGACCAACTTTATGGAGATGCATATTTCATTTTCCAACAGGACTTGGCACCTGCACACAGTGCCAAAGTTTCCAGTACCTGGTTTAAGGACCCATGGGTATCCCTGTTCTTAATTGGCCAGCAAACTCTTCTGACCTTAACCCCATAGAAATCTATGGGGTATTGTGAAGAGGAAGATGCGATATGCCAGGACCCAAGAAGATGCAGAGGAGCTGAAGGCCACTATCAGAGCAACCTGGGCTCTCATAACACCCTGAACAGTGCCACAGACTGATCTACTCCATGCCACGCCGCATTGCTGCAGTAATTCAGGCAAAAGGAGCCCCAACTAAGTATTGAGTGCTGTACATGCTCATACAAATTAAAAAGAAATATTTTTTAGTTGGCCAAGATTTCTAAAAATCCTTTCTTTGTATTGGTCTTTAGTAATATTCTAATTTTCTGAGATACTGAATTTGGGATTTTCCTTAGTTGTCAGTTATAATCATCAAAATTAAAAAGAAATAAACATTTGAAACATATCAGAGTCTGTGTGTAATGACTGAATATAAGTTTCACGTTTTTTAATGTAATTAATGAAATAAATCAACTTTTTGATGATATTCTAATTATATGACCAGCCCTGTATATTTGAAGGCCCCTGCAAGGCTCTAATTCCACTTCATCCAACGCTGTTTTGTGTTCTCATCTGTGAGCATGCTCTGATGTATATATTTAAAGCCATTTAATATGTACATGAAAAATGTAGTAAAAACATTGCACACATCTATGGGGCACCATTAGGCAGCAGCAAGCATCAAAACAAAAAAGGAACCAGAAAATGTGTGAAAATGTATAGGGCCCCTTCCTATATTTTGCCTGGGGCCCCAATTCACTAAATCCGCCCTTGGTCATATGACATTGCTAAAAAGGAACATTATTTTGTGTATTTTGGTGGTAATGAAATGTGTTTATGCGGTTTTAAGGTTAGAAAACACATTATTTTATTCTATACGACATGGAGGCGGCAACAAAAACAATACTACAACGAGAATAAAAGATACGCTTTTTTCTTTGTGTGAACATCTGGGCAGTGTTATGCAAATCTTCCCACATACTGACGTAGATATTTTGGGCGTGTTAGAACGAGCTGTTTCAGGGGGGTGTGGACAAGTGTTTAACTTTTATAAAGAATATCTCTTTGGATTTGAGACTTCAGTCTTTGCAACTTTACAGATCTTCTTTATTCACCAAGAGCTTGTAACACTCCAAAGAGAAAGAAAAATTTAAAAATCGCATCATATGACCCCTTTAAAAGACATTCAGTTCACAATTAAACTGAGTCACCTGAAAATTTTCAACAAATCAAGTTTGAGGCTTAAAAAAAGAAGAAAAACATTATTGAAGGGTGTGAATACTTTCACAAGCTCTGTATTTTCTCATCAAATTTAAATGTGCAGAAAATGAGCACTGAAATTATGCAGGATGTGATTTGAACATCTTTAATCGGACAATAAATTAAGAAAAGTGTTACATAACTTTATTTGTTTGTCCCGCCCTCACAGGCACACAAAATAGTTCAGTATTATAGGCAGTTTTCATTCATCCTCAGACACAAAACGCTGATATTAAGTTAAGATGTTTTTTTATGTAACACATCCTAGTGTTTATGCCTCCCGAACTTATATGAAAAAAACCTTTGTGCAAAAACCGTTCTGGGGTTTCACGTAGTCTGCCGTGAGAAATACCACCATCTTTCCCTTAATAAATAAATAAAGCAGGCTTGATTCATCATGCCCTGATTGTGTTTCATCTGCAGAAGTGGTTGGGCTGGATGTGGACATTACAGACGGGTCAGATCGAGTGTCTTCTGTGCTGAACTACTATCCTCTGATCGCTGGCAACTCTGGATCCGTGTTATTCAGCCAGGCTGCTTCCACAAAAAGCTCCACTAAAGCGACGAGCTCTCGAGTCCTTACAGAGGTTCTTCTGGGAGGATCTGCGGTCGGAGCGGTGCAGACTGCGGTGGATCATGGCCTGCAGGGAGGTGCGCAGATCCCACAATAACTCCCAGACGTGAGGAGAAAACTCCCATCGGATCGAGGTGAGTGACCCCGGTAACATTTTATATTTTTAGACACATGTCCAACTAGTCTATTTTTTAGGGTCAATTAAATTTAAGTCATAGTCTGCTGCATAATGGTATAAAGTGATAATCACAATTATTATGCTAAAAAATTATTATCGTGATTATTTGATGAAAACTGGCATGAAACGATAAACTGCACTTTAAGCACTAAGATCGGCTCGTACACATGCTGTATTTGACCTATATGTTTTCCTGATTTATTATACAGGTGCTAGGTCATGAGGGAGATTAGAATATGCATCAAAAAGGTTGATGCTTTATTTCACTAAATTTCCATTCAAAAGTGAAACTTGTATATTATATTCATTCATTCACACACAGACTGATATATGTTCAAATGTGGTTATTTTCTTTTAAATTTTGAGATGATTAAAAACTGACAAACTAAGGAAAATCCCAAATTCAGTAATCTCAGCCAAATTAGGTCGGCCTATTGTGAAAAGGTTCAATATTGAAGACACCTGGTGCCACACTCTAAATCAAGCTAATTAACTTAAAACACCCCTGCAAAGGCCTTTTAAAAGGTCTCTCAGTCTACAGTCGTGGCCAAACGTTTTGAAGGAATTATATAACCATATTAGTTTTCAAAAAGGTTTTCTGCTAAACTGCTTTTAGACATCTTTGTTTCAGTTGTTTCTGTGATGTACGAGAAATAATAATTACAGGGGACTTCAGACGTTTCAAAGGCTTTTATCGACAATTACATGACATTTGCTACTATGGGCAAAGAGTCCAGTATTTGCAGTGTTGTCCCTTCTTTCTAGGACCTCGGGACAATTGCGGGCGGACTGGGTGCATGCTATCAATCAACTTCTGGGCCCAAATTCCTGACTGATAAGCAACCTCATTCTTGTGCATATAGTAAGCTTCTTGGAGTTTGTCAGAATTAGTGGTTTTTGTTTGTCCACCCGCCTCTTGAGGATTGGACCACAAGTGTCTTCAATGGGATTAAGGATCTGTAGGAGTTTCCAGGGCCATAGGACCCAAAATTTCAACATTCTGGTCCCCGAGCCACTTTAGTTACTCACTTTTGCCTTATGGCCACGGTGACAGAGTCCATCGTGCTCGAAAAAAAGCATTTGGTCTTTGTCACCAAACTGTTGCTTGGGTTGTTGGAAGAAGTTGGCTGTTGGAGGGTCTTTGGTACCATTCTTTATTCATGGCTGTGTTTTTGGCAGAAGTGTGAGTGAGCCCACTCCCTTGGTAGAAGCAACCCCACACATGAATGTGTCAGGATGCTTTACTGTTGGGGCATGACACAGGACTGATGGTACGCCACCAGTTTCTCTCCGTAAAGCCTTTTTCCAGAGGCCCCAAACAATCAGAAAGGGCTTCATCAGAAATATGCTTTGCCCCGAGTCCGCAGCAGCCATTCACTATACTTTCTGCAGAAGACAATCTGTCCCTAGATGTTTGGGTTTTTTTGGGGAGAAGTGGGCTTCGTTGCTGCCGTGTTGACACCAGGGCCATCTTCCAAAAGTCTTCCGCCTCCGTGCGTGGTGCAATGGCTCTCACCACCTGGACCTGTGTAGGGCTGCCATTCCTGAGGCAAGCGGACTGTGCACGGCCGATCCCGGCAGCTGATGCCTCTTTAAGGGAGCTTATCCTGGTGCTTGCTGGACTTTCTTGGACGCCCTAGAAGCCTTCTTTACAAAGGAATTGTGAACCTCTTTCCTTGAAGAGTTCTTGATGAACCTATAAATTGTTGGATTTTAGGTGCAATCTTAGTAGCCACAATATCCTTGCCTGTGAAGCCATTTTAAAGTTTATGCAACGCAATGATGGCTGCACGCGTTTCGATTTGCAGGTCACCATGGTTAACAATGGAAGAACAATGATTTCAGCATCACCCTCCTTTTAACATGTCATTCTGCCATTCTAACCCCAATCAGCCTGACATAATGATCTCCAGCCTAGTGCTCGTCAACATTCTCACCTGAGTTAACAAGATGATTACTGAAATGATCTCGGCAGGGCGCTTTAATGACAGCAATGAAATGCAGTGGAAAGGTTTTTTTTGGGATTAAGTTAATTTTCATGGAAGCAGTAGGAGGTGGGACCGGTATGCGCATTCATCTGAATTTCACTGCTTCATAACATTCTAGGAGTAATGCAAATTGCTATTATAAAAACTTAAGCAGCAACATTTTCCCAATTTCCAATATTTATGTAATATCTCAAAACTTTTTGGCCATGACTGTAGTTTGTAGCGTACACAGTCATGGGGAAGACTGCTGACTTGACAGTTGTCCAAAAGACAACCATTGACCCCTGCACCGGAGGGAGCAAGAGCCCACAAGGTCATTGCAAAGAGGACTGGTGTTCCCCGCGCTCTGTGTCCCAGCACATATAGCGAGGCGAAGGGAAGGAAAAGAGTATTAGAAAAAAAGTGTCCAGCCATAGTGATAACCCACCCTGGAGAGGAGGTTGAAACAAAACCATTCAAAAGTGGGGTGAGATTCACAAAGAGTGGACTGCCGCGGAGTCAGTGCTTTCAAGAACCAATACACCACCAGACGTTGCAAGACATGGTCAGCTGTCGATTCCTGTGTCAGCCACTCTTGAACAACAGACAGCGTCAGAAGCGTCTCGATTTAAAGGACTGGACTGCTGCTGAGAGGTCCAAAGGTTATGTTCTCTGATGAAAGTAATTTTGCATTTCCTTTGGATATCAGAGGGTCCCAGAAGTCTGGAGGAAAGAGGAGAGGCACACAAATCCATGTTGCTTGATGGCCAGTGTAAAGTTTCCACAGTCACGTAGATTTGGTTGGGGTGCCATGTCATCTGCTGGTGTTGGTCCACTTGTGTTTTCTGAGGTTCAAGGTCACACACAGCAGTATACCAGAAGTTTTAAGAGCACTTCATGCTTCCTGCTGGTGACCAACTTTATGGAGATGCATATTTCATTTTTCCAACAGGACCTTGGCACCTGCACACAGTGCCAAAGCTAACCGTACCTGGTTTAAGGACCATGGTATCCCTGTTCTTAAATTGGACCAGCAAACTCGCCTGACGCCTAACCCCCATAGAAAATCTATGGGGTATTGTGAAGAGGATTATGCGAGTAGTTGCCAAGACCCAAGAATGCCGAAGAGCTGAAGGCCACTAGTGCAAGCAACGCTGGGCTCTCATAACCCCTGAGCAGTGCCACCGGATGATCTACTCCATGCCACCCGCATTTTGCTGCAGTAATTCATGCCAAAGGAGCCCCCACTAATTAATTGAGTTGCTGTACAATGATCATACTTATCATTTTTTACTTTTAGTCGCCAGAGTTCTAAAAATCCTGTTCTTTTTGTATTGGTCTTAAGTAATATCTAATTGTCTGAGATGTCGCCGTCGCGGGTGCGC